>NW_020956054.1:62369-261962 GCF_003031625.1 Empidonax traillii
CTAGGCCTCCTTAGGACTGTGAGGGTTTTTAGTAGGGTACCTAATAGAGTTAAAAAATAGTTAAAAAACGATTTTGTACCTTTTCCTGATCCATTTCTGTAGCTGGGACTGAAAGTAAGTAAGCTTATGGTGGGTGGAAATATTTTTTAAAACGTTTTTCAATGTCTGAAGAAAGCTCTGATCTTAATTTCTCTACAAGCTGGACTGAAATACAAGGATTGCTTTTAAGGATTTTAGGAGGTGACCTTCTAAGCTGATAGTGTTCATGCAGATTTTGTATGTGAGCTGCCCTAAAATAATGTGCCTGTCAGTCTTGTCATTTGACACACACAAACCATGATCATTCTTTTCTCACATCCTAGTACAGCATGGTGATGTCTTTGGGGTGGGGCTACCTAACATGTAGTTTGTAATGGAAATTCTCATCCTCCCCTTGCCACCCCTTAGATAACTTGTCACCTCCTCCCTCCACCCAAGATGTTTTGCTAATATTTTGAAGCAAACAGACAATTGCAAATAGATGTGACTGTATTGCAGCATATCCTTCCTTTTATGCCAGCCAAGCCATGCTGGCAGGAGGCAACTTGAAGACCTTCAGAAGAAAGTATAAATCCTGATTGCAGCACATCTAATTTTATTTCATGGCTGCCTGTGAAAAGTGATTCTGTGCTGTCAAGCAAGAAGTGGTAGCACAACATTTAGAAATTACTGGGTCTTTCCTGTTGCTGTTTTCCCGCATAATGAGGTGATGGAACTGCCTCATGAACCTGACTTTGAACATTTGTTTATCTTGAACGTTTTCTTCATGCAGCTGAAGCTTACTGAGCAATTGAACTTCTAGAGGCCCCTATTCCTCTGGAGATTTGTTGCTTGAATTGTTACCTGACACTAACATATTGCTCTTTTTTTTTTCCCCTCTTTCACAAAACATTTCTGTTGTCCTATAAGTCCTTTCTCTCTCCACCTCAGAACCAAGAAGTTATTTTGTATTTCAACAAGAACTTTTGTTGTGGTTTTGGTTCACTTAAAAGGAAATAAGTGAAACAGCTGTCATGCGAGGGTCTACAATAACGATTTTGTCTTTCTTTAGAAATAATGCCCTAGCTAGTTGTTCCTGCACTAAAGTCTGTGTAAACATAGTTGTGGCTGACTTTTTCATGTTGTTTTGTAGAAAAAGCAATAGATTTTTTCTTTCTCTTTAGAGAAAACAGACAAATACAGATAGTTTTTCATTGCCATGCCCTCATCGTGAATTAGGCTGTTACTGTGCCAGCTGACATTCAAACACAAAACACCACAAGAGCTTCTCCCAGCAGGACATACTCATCGTTCCCTGGAGAGGAGTGTGCAGTTGAGGCAGGCAGGGGAGGTGCAGTGGTGGTAGCTGTCACCCTGTTGGCTGTGTTGGCAGTGCCTCTGTCCCCTGGTTGCCTCAGGGGAGGATGGTGTAAACATCTGTGACAGCGCTGCTCCTCCATGGCCCTGCCTGCGGAAGCAATTAACTCGGATCCGGGCTGGGCTGCGTCCGACTACACAGTGCCTCTTTTTGTCCCCTTCAGCTCTAATCACATGAGGGTGGTGTGGCTAAGATTGCTTGCCTGTGGAATGGGAAACGTTTTTCCTTTTTCCCTGTTTTTATGCAAAGAAACCCAACGTCCTGATCTCCATGCTTTGGGAGCGTTGCTTGAGATAACCTGGGTCACACAGGTGCTGCTGCCTCTGAGTGCTGCCCACAGGTCCTGCTGCTGATGGGGGGCTCTGCCTTTGCTTTTCCTGGGACACTGCCCTCCCTGCCCTTACCTCTCTGTTTCCCTGCCTGCAAAAAGGGGACAAGGCACTCAGACCTCTGGTGTTTGTGAGGGCTTCAGTCAATGGCAGAGCTGTGGTGTGGTCTCCGCTTCCCTTCTCCCTACCCATTGTTTACGCTGGGCCTTAGATAAGATGAGTATCTTTTGTTTTTCCTGTAGATAATAATAACAACTTGATTCTACCAATACAGGATTAGGTTCCTCTTTCAGGAAGACGTGGGAAGAAAAAAATGACCATGTACTTGGTGAAGTATGTGTGACAGAAAAGGTCTGAGGGCAGTGAAACAGCAGGCTGTACTCTAGATGGGAATGCAAAACGGCTTTGCTGAGCACTGGTGCCCTTGGAGAACCTCTCTGCCTCAGCCATGTCAGCCATGGCTTGCTTGCTTGTCACCCAGCAAGGGTGCTCACTGTCAGCATTTTCCCTTCATGAAAATACTGTGTTACTGCTTAATGGCAAAATGCAATTGTCACATTGCTGATAATTGGTCATAATTTGTGATGAATAATAAATACAGGTGTTGCTGTATGGGTTAGTGGGTTTCCGTCACTGACATGATGAATCTTTGGCATCTTGTCACCTTTCTTTTAAAAAGAAGTTTTTTCCCTTCCTTATGTCTGTTAAGATTTTTGTGCCTCTGCTGATATGGAAAACTGACCTGTTTGTTCTGATCATGATTGTGGCTTGGATCCAGTTTCGGGTCTAACAGTGACATGCTCCGTTGACATCTTGTTGGCCAAAGCTAACAGTGTAAAAGCTTTGATTTCGACACAGTTTTATGGGAGTGTTCAGATGTCAGCCTATTGCTCTGGATATTCTTGGATATTTGTAGGAATGCAGGTGGGAGGAGATTCATGGATCAACACCTGAAGGGAATTTGAAATCTTCAGACTTGTATTGTGTAGGACTGTAAGCTGGGACGGAGTCCTCTTGTGTTTTTCCTGCTCTGTGCTGAAATGTGGCTGCTGTGAAGTATTTGGGAAGCACATGCAGAGTGGAAATTCCCTGGAGGGCATTTGTGGTTTTCAGTGTTAATTCTACTGCTGGAGAGGGACCCATGGTTTGTGTCTCCCTCTCCCACCTTTTTTACCTCTCACTAGCTCAAGGTAAATTGGTCTTGTAGATGTGATTTTATCTTCAGAGACTATGGAATTGGTTTCTTTGCTGTTTACATGATTCCTCCTTTCAACACATCTTCATTATCTTATGGCCTTTGCTTAATGCAGAATTCTAAGAGCGTGAGGACGTATTGGTTCTATTCTGCCCTAGCCTAACTGTGTCCATGCAGTTTGCAAGCAAGACGAATATTCCCTGTGGCCTCCTTTATTTCTTGTTGTTCCATCTTCCAGAGAGTAGGGAGAATTAATATTTTTCTTATTTTTGATTTTTTAAAAAAATTTATATGTAGTTTGGCCATCTTATCTCATGAGATGACCTGGTATTTAGCTGTAACCTGCAGTTACTCAGATGATTTCTTCTCTCCTTGTCTTCAGAGTTTAGTCTTGCTTTAAATGGGATTTATTTGGATGGCAGCCTCTTGCACTGCAACTCCCTTCTAGAAGGGCCTTTGGGGCCTGTTGGAGTAAGATGGGGGTGATGGTTTTAAACTAAAAGAGGATCCGCTTAGATGAGATATAAGGAAGAAGTTTTTAATAATGGAGGTGGTAAAACACTGGCACGGGTTGTCTGGAGAAGTGGTAGATGCCTGATCTCTGGTGACATTCGAGGTTAGGTTGGACAGGGTTCTGAACAACCTGATTTAGTTGAGGAAGTCCCTGTTCATTGCAGGAAGGTTGGACTGGAGATCCTTAACAGTCCCTTCCAACCCAAACTATTCTGTGAACACAGATTGCTGGATCTTCTACTTACCCATCAAAACAGAACTTTGGAGCAAAGTACATGGGTTGTCCCTTAGAACTACATTCTATCTTTTGATATTGTTATGTTAATATATCTTGTGTTTTCAGCTGCTTTTTTTGATACTAAATATATCAAAGCCTTCTAAGATGTCATGTTTTGCAGTTCATCTTATTGCTCTAGAGGCAGTGCTAAACTGAGCTAGTGGATGCATTTTCATTAACTTGCCAACATGGTAGGGAGAAACTTTGGGCTGGCACAGCAAAAAGTTTGTTATAGCAGGTGCAATTTATAGAAGGAATTTTCTACTACTAAGTGTCAAAATCGAAGCATTATAATGGTACTGCCACCTGAATGAGTGGAAGAATCTCAATGGTGTTGCATGAAAAATGAAATTGCTGATGATATTGGGGCATGGTTTAAGGCTCAGAATATCTTTTCTTATAACATATTAACAAAACATGGGATATGTGCCAAACCTGTAGGCTGAGGTTTACCTTGCTATTCCTTCAAATGCTGCATTTTCATAATTTCTTGCTATCTGTTTGGAAGAGATTGTTTCTTATCCTCTAAAGGCTACATGGCAATTAGGTGTCTTGTATGCTTCTCTCTTCTGGTTACATTTATTATTTTTTTTTTACTATCTGAGAGTCTTCGTGAGTATTTTGCAATGCCAAAATATCAAGGCTCCAAGCACGCAAAAGCAGTAAAAATTGTTCATCTTTATGCAAAGGGGAGATGATGTGTTTATCCTTCTCACCTGTGCAGTTGGGACCCATGGCATCAGTGGGTGCTCTCAGCAGCACTCTTACATGGAGGAGAAGTTTTCCAAACTCTCCATGTGGGTTTCTGTTTGTGTCCTGACCTTACAAGCACGTTTGCCCTAGTTAGGGTGTTTGTCTTGACTGAAAGGTTATCTCATGCAAAGGATACTCTGGCTGGCTGGGCTGTAACAGATACCTGCTTTCAGTAATACACCATCCCCTGTTTTCATTTTGTTCATCTGAGACACTGTGATCCTGTCTTTGAAATAAAGGAGTTAAAAAAAACCCTTCCTTGGACCTTTTAGATAGACAGAAGGAAGAGCTGTGGGAGACCTTGTGGTTTTAAGATTTGAATGCTGTTGTCTAGGAGTTAACTGCGTCTTTAAGAAAAAACTAAGTATTTATATTTGCCGTCTATCAGAAATTGTGTTTACCCTACAGTGTTTATTAAACCTGAGTTAATTTTCCTCCCGTCTTTCTATGGCTGCAGGAGCTTTGCCAGTAATGCATTATAATAACTGGTAGTCCAAGGCGGCGCAGGCCACGTGCCAGTTTCCTGTTCCTGCTCCGTGGGCTGGCCTGGAACTTGCTGCCTGGCAGTGCCAGAGTTACTCCTGCCCACACCTCCCTGGGGCTGTGGCCGACTGAGCCCCAGCTCTAGGGATCCCTGCTGTAGGAGCCTGAGCTGCTCTGGAGAGGCTCAGCCTTGCAACTGAGCACTCTCTTGTTTAAAAATAATTATGAAGCCTTAATTACTCTGTCTCTCTCCCGTCTCCCTTCTGTCCATTACTCTGAAGCATTCTTGGAATACAGTAATTAGCATCACACTTTCACATGGCAGTCTTGTGCTGTTATAAAAAAGTAAGATCTCTGTGTCTGTTGTGTTTTATTTTGCATGATGACTGGGGATTATTTGCCCTTTCTAGTCCTGTGATGTTTTTGTCAGGACTATCTTGACTGAGGTGAGTGCTATGAGTCATGCAGCTCTCTTGGCATTGGCTTTTCATCTGGTCTTCCTCAGTAACCAACACTTCCAGCCTGAGCTGATGGGCTTATTGTCACAATGCTCTCAGAGCCAGAATTTGCTCGATTGGGTACTCAAAACTGTAATTTTCAGAGAATCTTCTCTATCTGACATGCATGTCTTTGACAAGTTCGGAAAAAGTTGTTGCAGTCTGATCTGCCCACAGAGGTGGATTACCTGAGGGAAACCCAAGGGGATGGATGCCTGGCATACCCAGCATATGCAAATAGTAGAAAGGTGCTTGCTGACTGTGTGAGACTGTCTGAACAACACAGAGATTTGTATACATGTAGTTGGCTTCTGCTGCACATCTTCTGGTACCTTTGCATTTTGCTGATGTTTCTGGGCACAGATCCTTTGTCTCAGTTGGTTTTGCTACCAGTTATCCCAGGGGTTTTCTTTCAGTGCTGAAAAGCGTCCAAATAAAACATTAAAGACCTCAGGGTTTGGTGAGTACAAGAGTTGTTCTTGGTCCAACAGTAAATCACAAGCCTGGGCAGTGCACCATAAGTTTTTGAGGAGTAGTACCATGTTTCTGGAAAAGTGAAAGTGAAGATTTTTCCTGTAGGTTAATCCTGCTCTTAGTGTTGCTGTCTCTGTTGTCTGGGCTAGGACTGCACCTATGGAATGGGGTGAACATACACAGTGCATGTATCTACACATACATATATCCACATGTAAATTACAACGTTAATGTAATATCCTGCTTACACAAGACATTTCTGTTAACATGTCAGTCCAAGGCATGTGGAGGTTTTCTGATTTTTAAGTGTCTTTTTTGGCCTCCTAGTCTAGGCCAAGTCATACCAGTTATACCAAATCATACCCGATTTAGTGCTACTGTATTTTGTTTTGTTCAATGAGCTGCATAGACTAAAGTCAAAAGTAAACCCCAACAAAACTATTTAAATTCTTCAGTTCCTTCTAGTCTTCACTAGAATGTTTTTGTTTATGCAGTCACATCATCAAAACTAAATGTGGAATGTAGATTTCTTTCTCCCTCAGCTGGATGGTTCATACATTAGAGATTATTCTCTTCACTGCCTTACAGCATTTTAATGCTCAGCAGAGCGTGTTCTCGGAGTGTGTGTTGTAAGAGACGAGTAAATAAGAATCATCTTTTCTGTAGATAAAAACTTATTTCTTCTCGTTTTACTGCTCTGTTCTTTGCCACTTTACTTATTTATTTAGCAGTTTCATATTGGAAAAAGCTGGTTAAATTCAGTTACCGCTAAGAGAATTGCACTAGTGTGTAGCAGTGATTGTCATTTCTTGAAAATGAGATTAGTGCTTGGGACCAATGCCAGCTCTGTGCTTTTGCCCTATAAAATCACCTAAGCATAAGATGCTTGCATCTAGACATGGTTTGCATTGGTTATAGGCATGCAGAGACAGCACCATGGTTGTTTGTCATTTTTCATGTTCTGCTTTTCTAATAAATTAAGCTCTGTTTTGGGATGAATTTTCTATGAAGAGATGTTCTTTTTTGGAATATGGATGCTGATCCAGGTCCCTGGGTAAGGCCTCATATGTTAGGTTTGTCTGTCACTTATATGGGCTGGGTGTTCTGGCGGGGTAGAGCTCAGTGTCCTATAGCATCTTACTTGTGTCTTCCCAGTTCCTGTTCCTGCCAACCTCTTTCCCTTGGGCATTTTTGGAGATCTCAAGAAAAGTTAAGGGAGTTGCTGACATTGAAGAAAATGAGATAATCACAGAAAAGAGATGTTGTCCCAAATTGCAGACAGCCCTGAGCTAGGTCAGTAGTCATCCTTAGGACTTCAACTCCTCCAGGTACTTGAGGAAATCTTTACAAGAAATCTGTCTATAATTTACGTCCATATATGGCAGGGTTTTTTAAAGCAATGAAAGTATCAAAACGTTGTTGTTGTTAGAATGTTTTTTTGTGAAAGTAGCACTCTTAGACTTGCTTTCTGTTGGACCCTGGTCCTTGAAAATATTTTAGGTTCCTGGGCAAAGTGTTTCACTATTTGCTAAGCTTAACTCTGAATGCAAGGTTGGACCAGTGTCCTGCTGTGTTGATTTTCAAAGCATTAAAAGCAATCCAGGATGGGGCGTTTAAAGCACTCTACACTCTTCAGTTTTTCTCAGCACTCATTTTAGCTGGGTTGAACTCTTGCAGGAGAGGAATTTTTTGCCCTGTGTAAGGGCTCTGATGGACAAGTTCTGGCAGATTTGATTGCAGTGTAAGGAATTCCTCCCTTTCAGGTACAGGTTCATGGCTTGCCTTCAATATTTTTTCCGGGGTTTTTTGTCCCAAGACCTGTGAGAACAGAAGGAGTGGCTTGCCAGAGCTGTTGTCACTCTAGCATAAGCTTGTCCCTGCTGGCACAGCCTGACTGAAGTGCCAGTAATGTTTCACTTTAGCAGTGAAGCCATGCTCTGGCTGGCTGGAAGGGGTGGTCCTGGGCCCTTGCTTGCTCCTTCCCCTGCATACCTATCTCATTCCCATACTACTGTATTTTCTGGGCTGCTCACTGAGCTTCAGAGACTCACACTAGCACAGAAATACTCACTGCCTCCTGGAGAGTAGGATTTAGCTCCCCAGGATTGTTTTCTATGAACCACATGAGTGTCAGAGGAGTCTGTAGGAGAGCTGGTGACTAGAGCAGGTTTGGGGGCCAGTGGGATTGTCCCTTTTCCCAGGACAGCAGCCTTGCTTCGCTGCTGGTGGCTGAGAGGCTGCAGATGTGGTGCATGCCTTGTTCTGGTGTCCCTGCTGCTGGAGGGGTGCATAGTAGGTGTTTGGGGACATCAGCACCTTAGGCTGTCACAGCTCTCCCCCCTGCCCATGGCTTGCCAGAGCCCAAAGACAAAGCAAATTGTGACCGGGAAAACAAAATGCCATAACACTCTGGTAGTTCATATCTCCAGAACAGAGGCGGTGCCAAAATTGGAGCTTTCAGTCTTTACTTTTTCAAGTCCATGACACTTAAGGTGACTGAACTTTCATAAAGGCTTCAGCAGTGACTGTGGCCTGACATCTCCCAATTTAGAGCAGTGATGACCTGTAGGCTCTCTGATTTAACTTCTGGGAAGCACAAGACAGGTAGAAAGAACTGAAGCCGTGCATTCTTCAGGCTACTAGATGGAAGATGTTAATGAATAATAAACATTTGCAGTATTTTCTAGAGAAGCCTTGCCTAAAAATTCAGTTAATGTTGTATGTTTTCAGGAGATTTATATGGCTGCATCAAGTTTAAACATCAAAAAACTGTTAACAGTAAATGAAGAAAAAAAAAAAGCTGAAAAATCCGAGCAACAATTCATGCTTTATGAAGCAAAGCAGCTACCTCCTCCCTACTTCAGAAAGAAACTTACTTCCTCTGTAGACAGGGTTTGACAATCAACATCATTACAAGATCAAGAAAAAAAAAGCATTAAAAGTTTGGTCTACTCACAATAATCAAAGACAGTAACAGAACACTGATGGTGCTTGTTAAAAATGAGTAATTTCTGCTGTTCTGAGGAAGAAGTGGCCTCACCAGTGACTACAGCAAAGAAAAAGAGGTGCCAGAAACAGGACTGTAAACCAGACAAAACTAGGGGAGAGAATATATATCTTACACAGTCAGAGCCAGGCTACTGGAAATATGTAGGAAATATGTAATTTGTATGCAGCAGGTTTTACAATAAATTTGCCTTTTTTTTAGTGACCAAAATGTTTGGTCTGTAGCAAGTTTTACTTTGAATAAACATGGAAGACAAAGTGATTCCCTGTGGGCAAAGATGAAGTGAAATGTGGGCGACAGCAGTATCAATGCTTATCACTCAAATTGCTCATAGGCACTGAGAAAAATAAGCATTATCCCTTCCTTGTGCTCTTATGACATGGAAGAGTTTGGGTTCATGAAGAATTGTAGTTTTTGTGCTGGAACAGCAAAGGCTGTGCTTCTAATCTCTGACCCAGTGCAGGAATGATGGGGCCAGGTTAATGGTTCTGATGCTGCCGTTATGTGGACTGTTGATTCTGCCCCCAAACCTCGCACATAATTTAGACAGTCACTGATACCGTATGGGTGAAGTTGGGATGTGTTGAACTTAAATTTGTTATATTGCTTTTATTGCATCTTATTAAAGCATGAATGGCTCCCTGGTACTCTCTAAAAGGTATGATGGTTTCATCTTCTGGTTGTTAAGTTTTACGGCTACTTAGCTCATTTTCTCCTTGAGGGATTATTATTGAGTTCTTCATTCAGTGACATCGTTGCCCTGTTTTAATCAACATCCTAGAATTTAACATACAATGTTGCTTATAAAGATGAGAACATTATTACTTCGTTCTTTTCACTCTAGTAATTTTTGTATTACAGTGACCACCCTGATTAAACATTTATCTGGAGAAGGCCATGATGAAAAGAAAATGTAATTAAATATAGGAACTAAATATTGAACTCCTGACTTGAGGCTGAACTGATAAATGAAATTAAATTTGCATAGGGGGAAAAAAGGCATTGTAAAACTCATCCAGTATTGCATTTTAATGTTTTATTCAACTAGCTCTACAAAGCGAACTGTATATATCAACTACAGGAACTGATAATTTTTGAATTTTTGAATGTCTTATTTAGAATCCACTTACTGTAATTGTGTAATACTAAAGTTCCTGGGTCTTTGGAAAAGAAAAACAAAATAATCATCTGCATTTGAAATTCAAGCAGCACTGATGCAGAAGAGTTGGGAACGGCACAGTTTGGTTTTCCTAGACAGATTTAAAAAACAAAGCAAACAAAATAAGCAAAGCATTATACTTTATAAACAAGATTACTAAAGACAAGTCAGCCTGTGTCCCTCATGTCAGTTCAGGTTTTGGAGCAGGTTTGCTTTTGAAGGCTGTGTGGATCTGCCCTCCCTGCATGTGTGCGCAGACTTTTTGGCAGTCGCTGTCACTGAATCAGGAAGACAGAACTGACTTTCCTGTCGGACTAATTATAGTTCTTTAAAGAGATTAATTAACCCTTCTTTTCCTGCAGAGGGACTTTATATCAGTGAATCCCATGTGAGAGGGAGGCTACAGGTAGTTACCTGCCGCTTGGCATTGCTCTCATGGCTCAGAGTGGCAGTGCAACGATGCTTACAGCCAGAGTCTCGTGTTGGGCAGATGTCTTGGTGACCAAAGTGTTTGTACAATGTGGTGCTTCCAGAATTACACTCTGAGCCTGGAAATACTGCTGAATCCATGGCTGGCAGTGGATTTTGACACCTCTGTGATATACAGTTGCAAAAATCAACCTATGGTTAAGAAGTTTCGGAAATTAAAATCGATATATGTTTCTTTGGTTTTGTACTTTCCACCTGTACCTATAGCACAGTAAAATTACTTATTCCTTTCCTTCCTTCCTTGCTTCCTTCCTTCCTTCCTTCGTGTGTTCTGTGGCTCTGAAAAATGGTTGGTTATTTGTCTGATGTGGTGCTGTCTGGGTAGATATGGGCTATGTGTAGTGCTCTGGGAATACTGAGCAGCTGACAGCTGTGGTAATGGGTACCTGAGTGGTAGACCCTGTGCAGTGTGGGTGTTGGGGATGCAGACCACCTCACTGCCCTGCTGAGATCTCTGAACCAGTGCCACGGGGAGAAGGGGCAGGAGGATAGTTTTCCCCCAGCAGTATGTTAATTGTTGTGCCATCTGTGTGACCGAGGGCACTGGCGGGATTTTTGGTGTGATATAAGACAGCAGCGTGCTAGGAAGGGAGCAATCACTAATCCCTTGGACTAATTCATGAGCAAGGGCCAGCTGCTTAGGAAGGACGGGAAGACAAGTCCTTGGGCCCCTCAGCTTTCCCTCAGGCTGGGTTTTCAAAGCCCAGGCCACCGTGGAAATGAGCAGTGGTGCCTAAGGACTGCAGATGAGGGTAACAGAAATAAAGTGTTATCGTGGCAGCAGGAACTAAGTGTGAATAAAATTTCCCTAATGCAGTTCATCTTTAATGATTCCTCAGTGCCTGGGTCTTCTGCCCTGGCTTTTGATTAGCTGTGATTAACTGGGAACTCGACTGCCATAAGTTCCTCTGATGTAACTGGGGTGCTGTGTCATATACAAAGGATGAATCTTTTCCAAGTGATGTTACTGTGGAAAGGTGGAATCAGTATCTCTGAAACTGTAGCCAGGGGGAAGTTGCAGAGGACACTGGTGGTGGTCATCAGAGAGCTTGTTTGGTTCAGTATGTGCAAACTCTCAGGCTTGTAGCAAATGAGGCAGAACGCAGGATATATTCCTCTTTACTTTCCAATATTTGTCTCTGATTTATCTTTAGCAACATTGATTCTTTCCTGCAAAATCATAGCTCTCTGGGCCTCTTCCTCCCCAGTGCTATTCTAGCCTTCAGAAACCATAGCAGGAATGATCGGTTTGGCATCCAGTGAAATAATTCCTGACTGTGAGCGTGGTGAGGCACTGGAACAGGTTGCCCAGAGAACTTGTGGATGCCCCATCCCTGGAAGCGTTACAAGGCCAAGTTGGATTGGTCTATAAGCGACCTGGTCTAGTGGAAGGTGTCCCTGCCTATGGCAGAGGGATTGGAAGGAGATGGTCTTTAAGGTCCCTTCCAGCCCGAACCGTTCTATCATTCTACATTAATTGCTGGGAGAGAAGGAGAAAGGAGCTGAAGTTGGTCAATAAGAAAGGCTTAGCAAGTTGTGAAGATGGAAAAATGTAGGATTTGCACAGCAAAGGATATTTTGACTTGGGATTGAAGGTAACTGCACATATCCAGCGTGAGTGGAGTGTGGCTGGAGGCTGATCAATGACGTCCAACTGTGATTTACTTCCCCCCTTATCTCTGCTGAACAGTGCTGAGCAAACTCAGAGTGCATTGCAGCCAACTCAGGCTCTCTTAATACAGAAAGCTGAATGAAAGCTGGGCTCAGATAGCACTACAGTGAAAAACTGCAGAAAGGCTGGCATGTTATCAGTTGTTGCTTCCTACAAGAGCAAGCTGTATTGTGTGATTCCATTATCCGAAACCGAGTGGGCTGGTGGGGTTGGGTACAGACGTTTAAAAATGTGATTTGTGTTTTTCTTTCTTCACAAAATCCATCCTAAAGTATTTCCTGGGGCTTTTCTCAGAATCTGTGTCAGTGCAGCAAGTTAACTAGTGGCAGCTCTGTATCAGAGAGTAGAAATTTAGCATGGTGACACTGTAATATCTTTATAAGATGACCTAGATTAGAAATGTCTTGTTCTTGGTTTGTAGAATTCTGTTCAAATATTTAACATGACTTGGAGCTGAGGTGTTTTTTTTTTTTTTCCTTCCTGCAGAGACAGAAATAAAATTCAATGCATAAATACTTAAAATGCTTTCAGGACCCGAACAGTTTCAGGCATGAGAGGAACTGGAGTGAGATTAGAACACATCAGAAACATACAGTCTTCCCCCTGAAGCTTGGAGGGGCAGGACCAGTGCAGTCCCAGTTTTGGTGCAGTCAGATCAGAAGTCTTGACTGCAGAGCTGGCTAATCCAAAGCAGGAGGTGCCACAAGTGGCTTGTCCTCACCAGGAAGAATTTGCTCCTTTTCCCTCCCCTCTCTGGTTACTTCCTTGAGATTCTGCCTGTGTTTAATGAGCCTGAAATAATCCATACAGGCATATCACCGGGATGGAGAAGGATATATCCACCTTTTTTGTTAATGTCACCATGTTTCCATGGCTTAAAGCTCTACCAACCATCGTTTTAACTCAGTGCATTGGGACTGAATTCCCCTTGGGCAGGTCCCATTTACATTGTACTTTCAGTTTGTCTGTGAGACTTTGTGGATGGCACAGAAAACTGTCATCTACTCATCTCACCCCAGAGGAGAAAGGGTTCTGGACCCTACATAAGGAGGTTGCAAGCAGGGCTTCCCCGTGTAAAACTCTCAGTGAAAGCAGTTTGGCAGGCTTTTGGGAACAGGCTACTTCCTTTTTTTAATTTCGTTTTTAATTTTATTTTTTTTTTAACTCCTTGCAATCATGGTGAATTAAGATGGTGAGATGGCACAGCCTTTCCCACCCTTCTGAAAACTTTTCTGTCCCTCTGAAAGATGATGCAGCTTCCTGTGCTTGGGGTTCTTAAAAGCACCAAACATTGCTATCAGTCCCCTAGCTTCGTTCAAAATTTTTTACCATCAACTGAAATGCAATGTTAGGTGGCCCTTCAATGTATTTTGTTTGTCTTGCTCTGAAAAATTGAAGGTCTGTGGCACAGCGAGACTATGTTTTTCTGCATACTGTTCTGAGGTGTTAGGCAGCCAGTGAGTGGTGAGCTCCATACACTGGTGTAAACAAGATATCAGAGAAAAAGATGAACAGGTCTTGATTTAGGGTCATCTCTGGAAAAAGCAGGCAAAAGCTTCTCAAGGACTAAGAGGAGGAGGCTGTGAGATGCAGAGAGATTTGCTCTGTTTAGCTGATCAGAGGGGCAGGGTAGCCTGAGAATGGATAAACCAGACAGAAAAATAAGACAGTGGTTTACCAAACCAGTTTGAAAAAGGGTTGAGCAAGTGAAGAGCTAAGCTTAGATGCTCTCAGATCTCACTAGTTCCTGATACATTACTTGAGTTATTTGTAAAAATCTATGAAAATGAATGGAGATCCATTTAGATCCTAATTTGGTTCCACAGTCCCTTTTGTCATTTACGTGGGATTTAGAAGGTCAATACCTGCTTCTTCTTGAAGTCATGCATGGGGTTCTTTTCCCCTAGCATGATCCCAGAAAGACATCTCATTTTCAAAGAAGCTATTTGGTATAAGTAGTGGCAGTGCAGACATGTTCCCTGTGCTCTTCCTCAAACATCCTCTTCTCTGATGGGCAAAACCACTTGACGAGCTCTCTGTTAAAAGGAAGCGTTCAAATACCACAGGCATCCACGGTGTGGCCAAAGTGGGTGGCCATGGAATCGTAAAATTTCAGTCAGACTGGATTGGGAAATCCTTTGGTTTGTTTTGGCTTTACCATTTAGCGAGGTTACTGTAATTCAGCTTTCCGGATCTCATTAGGCAGTTGATCAAGCTGTCACCAGCTCTTTCTGCTGTTGTCATTAGAGAGAGGTAGAAAATAATGCCCTGCTTAACAGCACAGACAAAAATGAGTGTTAAGCGCATTGCCACTGCCTTGACAGCAAGCAGTTACATGCTTCAGCTGATTAAGTGGTGGTGGTTTGCTTTTTATTTTGTAGTAAGGTTGCGTGTTTACTGGGACAAATTGGACAAGACTAATACAGGAATATTCATGAAAGAGCTGGAGAGGACACCGTGAGCGGTTCTGTTTAGAGACTCAAGATACGGAATTTTTGGGTTTTAATATAAAAAAAAAACCCAACTAATTATTTTTTGTCAAGCTTGAAAGTGTTCTTTTTGCAAGCATTCCTTTTGGCATCAGACTGATGGTGCATGACAACACCACCGAATAGTGAGCTTTTCACTGCTGAAGTGGAATAGCTCACAAAAAGTAAATGAGAGGCTGAAATGTAAGCTGTGCAAGTCTAATTAACTTTCAGCTTTAATAAGCTATGGGCTCTGTAGCAAAATTAAAAATGGGGTTTGGATTAGGGATGGCACCTGCAGTTTGGGTCTAAAAAGGGGTTTGTAAAAACTGTATTATTTCCCCCCCGCCCTTCTGGCTTTTCTGAGCACCTTGTTTTGCCGTCCTCTGTTACCAAGAGGCTCTAATGAGACTATTCAGGAATGAGTGGGGCTTGCCTTGACTTGGGCAGGATGGTCACTCCGTGGCTGAGCACCCCCATGCCGAACCTTTGTCTCTAGAAGAGGAAGCTCCGTTTGGGCAACAATTACCCCAGATCAGAGGGGATCGTGTGTTTGGGTGAGATGTGGACAGAGAGAGGCTGCTAACATAGCTGGGCCGTGTCTGACTGCCAACATTACTGCTTAATTTGTGTAATAGGAACTGGAAGTAACAGAGAAGAGACAGCTGCGTGTACAAAATCAGTTAGTGTTGGGAGCTGGGGCGCTGAGCCTCTGTCTTGCCTCCCTTCTCAATACTAAAGGGTTTCAGAATGAGATTGGGACCGTGGCTGGAAGCTACTTGAGAAGAAATAGAATGAAGAAGATTTGTATCCTACTTCCTCATCTGGCAAGGATGCATATGCTTACCCTTGTGGCTGATGCTTTGCATTCAAGGTTAACTTTTCCCAGATACAGAGATGTATTTAATGCACAGAGTTGTCCCAGAGATACCTTGCAGTCTTTCCAGAGGGTATCCAGACAAAGCTGCTCAGTAACTTGTTGGAAGAAAGACTGTAATACCTCATTATAACTCTCAGGCTCATCTTTCTGTTTAATTTGTACCTGTACAAAGTAATTTTGAAGCTGCTGGATTTGTCACAGTCAGATGCATCATGCTAAGAAGATGCTGAATTGTTTTCTGAAGTGAAGACAATTTCAAAACCTTTTTAAATTTCCATTTCATTTTCTTGGCCTGGCTACCTGACACTGCATTCATCAGCAGAGCTTGCTTTTAATGTTTTTTTCCTGTCAGCTTCAATAGTTTGGTTGAAGTTGAGCACAAGGATATTATCAGGATGTGCTGAATCAAGCTAACTTTGTTAATCTTTTCCAGATTCAAATCAGAGGTAAAACATCTGCTCTGGTTGTTGAGCAGAGCTTCATGCCAACTGTAATGTGCCTAATGTAAAGAAAGAGATGAAATGCTGTTATGAACTGATCTTCATGTTCACACATAGTTACTCTGCTATTAATGGAAATAACACTGTCATCAGCCTCAGTAGTTAAACATATTTAATCTAAATTTTATACTAGCTATGCAAAAGCAAATACCAGCGACTAAAATCTGCAAAGGATTTTAGTGTTTTATGAAAACAATAATAACTGACTGTAGTGCTTTTCAAGCACAGTGAAATCCATGACCCTGTAAGAGAAATCAGGAAACATCCACATTAGTCTTTAATGGCTTTTAAAGTATATTTGACATTGGCTATTTAAGAGAAAGTGATGTGGGAGATTTTCTGAGTTTTTCTGGAGCTGGCAGGGGTGGCTCTGCGTGTGATGTGCAACACAAAAGGAAGTTACTTAATCCCAAGCAAGATCCACCTGTAATATAATGGTAATGGTACAATGTTTTAGATCATGCTCAAGTCCCTAAAGTGTCTTGTCCCTCTCTTATGTTGTTTTCATAACCCTGGAGGTTTGCTGTTGTCTGAGGCTTGGTTTAGGCACCCACGACAGCAGGGCCTTGGAAGTGTTGCAGACCACTGCTAAGAGCAAGATAATGTTCAAAAACATGTGAGATTGTGAGTGCAAAATAGATGTCCTTAATATCTGTGTATGAGCACGAGTGAAAAAAACCAATTACCTTCTGATGAATGCATGAGATGGGATCTGAAATTCTGCTGGAATCACGCCAGGTGTGTTTCTACCCAAAGGCATTAGATTTCCCTTGAACTTTTGGAAAAAAAAAAATTGATTTCTACTCTAGTTTATCCTTTTTGCATTAACTTTCATGTTTATGTCAGTGTGGTGTGAATTTTGGCCTCTTTTGCTCTCGTAGGTTCAATCTCTTGCCTACTGAAGCCTGCAGAAAAGAATACCTTTGACTTTCAGTGATTGTTGGACTAGGTCTATTTTTAAAATATGGTCTTCTACAATTCACAGTTTGTAACTCAGCCAAATTGGTAACCAGTGCCCTGGTTTGTGTTACCCTTAATGGAGCAGAAACTCATCCTCCTTGTGTGTAGCCATTCAAGCTCTGTATGCCTTGGATGGGGAAAACAGATGATTTCTTTTAGTAACAACCTTTTATGTATTGCAAATTGTCCTCATGTTTCCTTTGCATTTTCTTTTGTGTATGCTAGGCAGCTCCAATCTGTTTGGATTTTCCCTGTAAATCATGTTTTAGAGCTCTGTTTTAGTCTTCAAGTCAAGTGGTGCCCCAGACTAAATGTCTCCCTCCAGTCGCAGCCCAAGCAGTACTGAGCTGTGTGTTTTGCAAGTCTTAATCCTATTTTAAGTCTCTTCCTCTTTCATAATGTTGTTCAGTTACGTTCAGTTAGTAAACTGCAGTCCCAAATTCTTTCTTACCCAGAACTGCTGTGTAACAGCTCTGGATTTCTCACCAACAGGCACGCTGTGTTCTCCTCCATACCGAACAGTGTCCTACTCTGCCTCCAGCCTGGTTGTTTGTATAATTTGTCAAGGTGGTTATAAATTCTGATCTTGCCCTCCAACGTCCTCGTGTTGTCTCTTGTGGTTCAGAAGTATCTGCAAATTTATTGTGGCACTCTCTGTTTCATATTTGCCTTCTCTGTGTGCACAGTGACATTAACCAGACCCCGCTAACCAGCGGAAGTCCCAATCTTACCGAGTAACACGTCGCAGGATCGGATGCCACTTTATAGTTCTCTAAATCAGGACTAATTTTCTAAAACTGAAAGGCTTTTTATTAGAGCATGTGATGAGTATCAATGCATGCTGTATATATCAGATAAAGCACTTAATTACAGTAGAGCAAGAGAGAGACTGGAGTATTTCTCTGTGCTGTTGAGTGTCCAGGCTGCCAGACGACAGGCAGGTCTCGCTGTGTTACTGCACTGAAGGAGGAGTATGGAAAGGTTGCTTAAACCAGCTGCAGTGTGTGCAGCAGTCCCTGCACACGCTTGCCCTGCAGGCAAGAGAGGGTAAGTCATGGTTTCACAAGTGATAAACTAAAGGAAGATAAACTTGCAGCATTTCCGTTTCTTTTTTTTTTTTTTTGCTTTTTCTACTTGGCTGCCATTGCTGCTGGTAGGGTTGGGTAAAGGCAAGATATCAGCGGTCTCCAGAGGACGTGGGGCCACTGAACAGAGGAGATGTCTCAGGTTGGGTTTGACAGCTGCAGCCAGCATGAACCTGTTTGTCCCCCCTGCACACAGAATCAGTTTTGGTAATTTCTTTTTTCCTGCTTGTGGAATTTAACACCCAAGCAATTGGTTAAAAAAAAAATAAATTGCTGGTGTGCTTGAAATGTGTTTGAAGATAACTAAGCAGGAAATGAAGCTTTTGGCAGAGTTGATATTTTTTTTTTAAAGTGAGCTTCTCCCCTGACTGCTTTATTCTGAAATGTCTGGCAAGGAGCAGACCTGTCACTGGGGTTGCTGTTGCCCTGTTCTGCTGATGAATGTTTTATTTCTCTTGAGGTTCATAGCCTTGTGCTGCCTGGCTGCCTCTCAACCATGCTTCTGGTGGGGAGAAAATGCAGGGTCCTTTGGAAGGCAGGTGGTGTAACATGGCACAGGCATCTTACTTGGGAGTTCTCTTAAGCTGATTTACACCAGCTGGAATTTATGCCCCCAGAGATTTTACCCTCTGCTCTGTTCTTGTTCAGAAACGCTGCCTTGGTGCCAGGACTCCTTCCCTGCTTCTGCCTAAAGGATTGGATTATGGGGGAGGGGGAAAAAGAAACCCAAAAGCTCTGAGACAAAATACAGGTATGACAAGAAGTACTCAAATGGATAGGTAGTGCAGCACTCACTGCTGAGAATGCCTAAAAAGAACTGGATCTTTTTTTATTGTAGTGCCATTACAATCCATGACTCTTATTTAATGATGTCACTGATATGCAGCAAAATACTGTTGCACAAGACACAGTTTGTATCAAGACAGAACCCCAAGAAATTTTGAACAAATTCAAGAGGACAGGAAAAATTCAGGGTACCATTAGATCGATTATCGTCCATCTTTGTAGGTATTCCAAGAAATCTTATTATGCTGTCTGTGGTAGACTTTTCTTCACTAAAATGAGTTACAAATGCTGGTGAATACAGCAAATGTTATGCTACTATGTTTATTTTTGTCTCATTTGAAAAACCTTTCTTGTTTTAACTAGTCTGCATCATGCTGAGTCTCTCTCCACTTGATTAATGTAGGACAGTATTTATTATCTAATTTTTTGATCTGATCTGGGGGCACTTACTTAAAAAAACCCCACCAAACCCCAACCCCAAATGCCAAAACTAAAACAAAACCCCACCACTTAAATCAAGACTGATGAGAGTGAAGGGGAAGGACACCGGGCAAGCTGAATTAAACAGTCTTAGCTCTTTTCCTTTTTAGAAGTGATCTAAATTTAACAGGCCATGAGTTATTTTGGTGCCTTTAACTGGTAACTTTAACAAAACACGAGCAACATGCAGTGCTTTTGGTGTGTAGAGGAATTTCAGGATTCCAGCAACGGCAGGATGTAACCTTCGCTTCACCTGGAAACATAAGCAATTCTTGGGGCAGTTGATAGGCTTCATAACGAAAAATGGGAGGCAGCCAGAATCTGGAGCCAAGCTAACAGCCAGAAATAGATCTGCCGAGAGGCTTGTTTTGCACCGTCCAGAATGGCATATCAGAAACTGTGTGAACAGAAATACCAGGCTTGATCCAGCATTGCACAAGCAGGGTCAATCCTGACTGTTTTCCTTTTTAAGTATCATGAAGGCTTGACTAAATGAATGTTGTGTTGAAGTTTCAGCTGTCTCAATTTTTGTCTTCTTTCTCTCTTGAAACACAAGTGTGTGTTTGATAGTGAGTATTTGCAGTTAAAGGTGTTCATGTGTGCTTCACCCAAGGACTTCAGCTCCCTGCTCCAGCAGCATGGAAATGGGGCAGCAGAGAGAGACGCCAAGGTTTGAACCTCTTGGGGAAGATGAGTAGAGGAGAGGAAAGGGCTGGGCACAGAGAGGACCAGAACAGGAGTGTGCAGGGGGTGGTGAGGAGGCTAAGGGTGTAAAGCTAGTTTATTCTTGTTACTTTACAAGGAGCGTGTTGATGGGAAAGTGCACTGAAGTATAGTCTGGTTTGCACATCACTTACTAAACTATCTTTTGTGATTATGTGTAATTATAGAATCAGATCTATTGTCTTCTCTGTCTGGGCAGAGACACAGAGTTTTGTGGGTGGGGTGTAAGCAAAAGCCATCAGGGCCCTGCTGAGAGGGCTGAGAGAGCCAGAAGCCTGTGGGAGTACAGCCTGGGTTTCCAGTCTCAAGCCCGGTTTGTCATTGCAAAGGCTTAACTTGTATCGGAGGGGAAATCATTTAAAAGCATGTGATGCAGGATGTGTCATGACAGCCCTGCTCCCTTTTCAGGGTTGAGCCATGCTCTAAGCAGTTCAGGCTGTTCTTTTCCAAACCTAGTGTAAGCAATGTTCAAAACAAGATCCTTAATGCAAGGTGTTTGTTAGCTTATCACTGAACAATCTTGTTTCAAACATCTTTGCTGTTACTATGTACTTTAACCCTTTGCCAGTGATTTTACTTTTCCCTTCCCCTAACGATGTACAATATCGGTAGTGAAGGAGAACCTGGGGGTTTTGGCAAATATACTTGTTCACCTAAAGCTGGTGATATGACTTTTCCCTTCACAAGATGGAAAAAGATGGTTTTGGTAGGCTGCACTTTCAGCCTCTGAACCTGATCAGTCCTGGATACCAGGTACTGGGCTGAATTCAGCTGGAGGGGTGGGAGTCCTCCCAGGATGCAGGTCCTCTGCTGGACCATGATGCCCCGAGGCTTTGCAGCCTGCACAAGCTGCCTGGCTATCCAGCAGATTAAGGCTGGAGCTGCTCTATTTCTGTAGCTGTTTGCTTGTGATTGTCATGCAATTAGCAACATACACCAGTGATTAAACTCAGGTTTGTAATGTTACTAGCAATGGCAGTATCTGATAATCATGTTAGAATTGCCGTATTTCAATAAGTTTGTGCCAAGTATTTCAGCAAATATTCAAGTCTTCATTTGCAAAGCCACAGTGGGAAAGGCTGAGTGCATACCTGAGTGGAAACTACCTATGGACCATGTTAGCGTTATATGAATTATTCAGACATTGGTGAAAAATTACTTAGGAACCACTTCTGCATTATTGAGCATTTGACTAATCTTGAGGGGAGGGGAGAAAGCACTGAACACAAACACTGTTTGTACCACACTGCTGTCCTTGCAGACATCCTTGCTTGATGCCATTGGCACCGCTCAGTACATGTCCCTCAGGGTTAGACCATACCAGGAGCCCCAGGTTTGCGCTGGGCTATCTTCCATTTGGTCACTGAGCATTGCTTTGCCTTCTGATGAAGTTGCCATTCATCATTTGAATCAAATCACTGGAGGGACAGGCTTTCAACACTGAGGCTGTGGGCAGGTTCAGGATCCTGTGTTGTCCAGGCAAATGCAGAGAGCCCCCTCCAGCTCCTCTTTCTTTAAAAAGTTTAGGTACAAAGTTGCTCTTGAAGCTAAATATATGGTCTAGTTACAGTTTATATATAAGTTTTTTCCTAATCTGAGCCCTGTGCCATTGGTGCTGAAGTCCTTTTTACGGTCTGAAGGATGAACACAGCCTGAGGTTTTGGAGAAACTGTTAGAAATGAAGGGAAATGGGGGGCCATTACAGGAAAAACTAACACTTCTCGCAGTGAAACTTAAATGCCCATTACATCCCTCTAAACAACTTAGAGCACAGCACGGCAGCAAGTCATAAAGTCATTGGTCCAGGGAAAGTGTCAGAGCACAGTCATGTCCTTTAAATGCCAGCCTGAAAACACCACCAAGATCTCAGTTTGTAAGTGCCATCTACACAGAGCTTTTCTTACTTTGGGGAGTGTTGACTTGTGTTTTGTTGAATATCTCTGTGTGTCACGTAAGTTTGTTGGTCCTTGAGCTCTGAAACAGTGTGGAACAAATTGAAATAAGTAGCCACGTGTAGGCACACATGCTGTCCTTTCTGCAGTGGATTGATGTGCAATCCTTAAATCATTTGGCTACTCTGCAAAATGTTGAAGGACAGAAGAAGATAGAATCAAATGAATTGAAATGTTGTTTTTATTTTTTTTTTCCTGCTATATTTGAAATGTTGCAGTGCACAGGGTATTTATTGGTCTGCTCAGTATAAATGCCCCAGGTAAGTGCATTCACTCACTTAACAGTGCTGTCAGTTTGCCAAAGTGCTTCCAGAGAACCAGGATACCCTATTTACAGATTTGATTCTCTCTACTGGCCTTCCAGTAGCTTGGACAAGGTGCTCTGTGAAAATCTGTAATTGCTGTGAAACACCCCTTAGCAACCATCCAAGGGCATTCTTCTCCAGATACCAGCTCTGTGAAAGTACTTTGCTGTCAGAAGTCAGTATACAGAAATTCCAATAACAGAAAGGCGCTCTTTGAAATAACAAATCAAGAGCAAACTTTTTTTTGTATTTACCCCACAATAAATTCCCACAACACAGTAAAAGGCTAACCCCTGATGCAAATGAAATAGACTGACCTGCTAAAAATTGTTAGTATCAAGTAATTTCTGTACATGGAACTGTATAAATACTGAGCATCAGGGAAATGCACTCTGAAAATGAAGAGAAATCTAATTAATGGCTGTTCACTTATACAGACTTGTAAGTTGAAACAGTATTTCAGATATCCATGTGCTGTATGCTCAGAGGGAGAAAATCCTAAACTAAAATTAGGAAGAGTAGTCTGCTGTGACCAGTGGAAGGAAATATATGTACGTGACGTGACACTGCAGACAACCTTGTAATCTTGATTAATGGGAGCACCTACAGAAAAAGGTGTTTGGCAAAACATTGTCAAAATCAATACCACTTTGAAATGATTGTGTGTCTTGCTACACTGCCTTGCTATTTAAAGAGAAATGAATACATGGACATATACAAATGTTTACTTCAGGAACTCGATGTTATGCAATTAGAACTAGCAAAGGTTCAATATATAACTTCTTTTCACTCACAAGACCCAAGTGACAGTATATTATATCAAATTGGCATGGCAATCGATCCTTCTTTCCCTTTCTACCTTCAGCTCTTGTCAAACAAAAATCTGGCTTAACTAAATCCTTGTTAGTGAGTCAGGATGTCTAAAATCAAGGTAAAATATTTAATACATGTTAGTTATTTGTTACTCAACAGAAACACTAACTGGTTTGCTAGGAGATTCAGCACCCACTTTGGACATAGTAATTAAAATGATCGTTGAGACAGTCCCCTTAAATACTGCATCTCATCTGGAGTTCAGAGACTTGCCAATGCTATTTGGTAACAGTCTCTGCTTTCCCCTGTGCTGCCAGATCTATGGAGGAGAATTTCCCAGTGCTGGACTCTCTGTCAGTGTGGCTTGGCTCTGTGGACGCCAGCTGAGCCACAGGACATTCTTCCACATGGGTTTAAGTTCTCTGTTGCTGAAATAATTGTTGTGCCTTCATTTCAACATTTTCCCTGGTAGATTGAAGTCCTTGTGATAGCCTCATATGCCTTAAAGGTAGGGATATGTTGCCACTGGAAGATGTCTCCAGGTAAAATTTTATTTTTAATAAAATGCTTATTACAGCACACAGTAAAAAACAGTCTAATAAAACTTGTTGATGAATTTCATACTTATCATAATAACTCTGTAGAAAAAGTAACATGGAAAGCTGCTGGAGTATATTTTCAGAAAAAAATGTGAACACTCCCAGCTGAAACTCTCTTTAAGAATTTGGAAGCTCCAGGGAGCTGAGATGATGAAACAGTTGTTCATCATTCCAAAACCCTGCACCCTTGCTTAATTCTAATAATAGTTTTATATAACCTGCTCTGTGCTTGCGCTTTTTAATTCATTATGAGCATTTAAGAACTTCTGAATTTAGAGGATTTTAAAGCAAAATATTTCTGTAAATGAAATAACCCATTAATAACGTCACAGGTTTTAGAAATCATTTCCGAAACTATACCTTATCTTTCTTTGATAATTAGGAAGAGTCATTATCTACCCTTTAGGAATTAAAAAAAAAAAATTATATGAAGTCATTCATTCATGAATGTGGTTATCAGTGAAGATCAAAGAAATAATCTGTTCAGGTCATTGGACATCCATCATCAATGTGTACGTAACTGCACAAGCTCCGTTCCATCACTGTCAGCTGCTGAATGGAGCACTGCTTTTTCCACTGTGCTGATGGATGTGGATGCACGTTCTCAGCTCTGACCTCAAATTGCAGCAACAACACTGCAACAGACTTCTGACATATTTTTCCTAAGCAGGGCATTACACTTGACTGAGCATCTTACCTAGAAACACGTCTTAATATGTAATAAAATTTCCTTGACAGTAATGTTCCTCCCTTCAAAACTAATACCTTGGAAAATGAAGTGGAGTAATGATGTAGTAAATTAGGAAAATGGCCAATTGGAGGCTGCACAGCAGTGACTCAAGATAATTATTAACCTGTACTGGTTTTATCTGTCCTTTCCAATGGCAGGCTCCGATTGTTCCCCATTGTCTCTGTCTCTTGCTGTTACAATTAGCAGTGAAATATTCTATTGTAATTAATTTTTGAAAGGTAAATCTTATGGGGAGAAAGGGCTGAAGGACTAAGGCCTTTATAATGGGAATATGGCAACTTTCTCCTGTCAGTGAAGTTCTGTATATCAGTGGTGTGAGACTTAGAACCTGTTTCAGAGGTGCAATAAATACTGGGGTGTGATATAAGGAACTGCAGGTAGATATGACCATGGTGTGGTGGACAAAAATTGAGATGAGGATCTTAAAAATGTTACAAGTCTAAAGAACACAGTGTCATCAGCAATCTGTTCTCTGTATTAAGTAGCTGGTGCTAATTAAAAAGGTCAAGCATTTCCTGTAGAACCAAGTGTCTAATTCAGATCTTTGGCAGAGGGATGAAGGGTCAAAGAGTCTTGTAGATCTTCCTCTCTTTTGTAATGTAACAGTGCACAGTACTTTACTCTTTCCCTTTTCAAAGAAAAACGTCACTTGCAACAGCATTTGAACTTTTTTGTTTGTTTGTTTTAAATCCAATAGATTTGAAATTTGAGTTTTTTCCGTTTTTCTCTTACCTCTCTCTGAGGTCTCAGCCGAAATGCCATCAGAACCTGACTGATATAATTTCTTGGGTGCTGAGCATACCTGCAGATGAGTTCAGAGAGTAATCCAAGCTGCTGGAGGTATTTGTTCTTTGGCCACGGGGTTGTGTTGCCATTCAGCTTGAAATTGAGGAGTTCTCTGCTCTCCTCTTATTTTCTTTTTTTAATTTAAATATTACAATAAATATACATGAAATGAAAATATTTTGGTGTGAGCATTGTAATTTCATAAACAGTCACTGATTCTTCGTGGCTATTAGTGTTAGGAGAGAAAAGACTGAGCATCCTTCAGTGGGGAATAGTCTCTGGCCATTCTGACATGGGCTGGGAAGGAAGCATGCTAAATAGGTCAAGTGAAATGCTAATTTCTTTCTTTCTTTCTTTCTTATTTCAAACATCCCCAACAATCCGTAAGACTGCAGAGAGTTGTGATAAGAGATGCTGCTTTAGTCCCTTTTCTGTTGGAGGAGCGGCAAGAATTAAATTCCAGTGTGAATGTTTCTCAAGGACATAAGGGATTAATATGTCTTAAAATAGACATCATTAACTTAGAAATGTATTTTCCACATTTGAACATGATGAATTTTGCAGTGAAAACATAGGGAGAAAGTGGTATTTTCTTTGTTCTTTCAGCTTGTTTGTGAATTTTGAGAGAACCTGTTTACAAGAGAGTTAAATTCTGCAGAGTCTCAAGAACTGTTGTGGTTTTATGTGCTTAAGTAGGCATGCATGCTTCCATTTTGCTTCTGGTGATTGCATGGCACCACAAACTATTTTTACCAGCAGGACCATGAGACAACCTGGAGGTGGCAGCGAGATTGGGGGGTGGCACACGCTGCCTTCAGGAGGGGTCATGGTGGAAGTGGGGCCGTCTCCTGTTTCAGCTTCAGGGAATAGGCATCTCTGTCCCCTTCTTTTTCTGATCTCCAGCAGCAAGATTTTTATTCTTTTACTCCAGCAGATCATGTCTTGCCAGCTCGGTTAGTAACTCAAATATTTGCTGCTGGGGGTCCAGAGCAAACGTAATCAGAAGGACTCCAATTGCCAGCTCTGGACGTGTAACGGGGCAGCTGAGCACGTGCAGCTCCCTCCCACTGACGGGTGACGCCAGCACTGCCAGAGGAATGAGTGTGGCACATTGTTTCTCCTGTATGCCCGATTATTTATTTATGCATTCCAATCCCTAATAGCATAATAACAGGCTTGGAACAATAAGATAATTATTTCGCTTCTTGGGTGGTTAAAATTAACTGTGCTCGTTGCATATTTATTCAGTAAAAAAAAAACAAAACCAAAGATGTTTAGTAATTGCCCAGAAATTCATTATCTGCTTAATGTTCTGTTTCTAAATGTGTATTGCATGACCATTAATCTGTGCCAACAGCAAACATGCAGCACTATCTGATGTAATTAGTTTTCCCCTTACATGCCCAAGGAGAACATCTGGGCTAATTGCATGTTGTTGCCGAAAGTTGCCATTCTAATGGGGGTCCCTGTTTGTGCACACACACACTCATTATATGTACAAACATGCCATGATTTCCCTTTATCCTCAAGCAAACTGATGGTTCTTACTGATGAGATACTCCTGGTGATTTGTTGCTGGGGTCATAAAGTGTCAGTGTTAGCAAATGTTAGCAGGAATAAGATGCTCTCCTTAAGCAGAAAATAAACAAACCTGTAATGCTGCTTCTTCTGGTTTATGTTTTCCAGCCGCCACTGGTCCAAGCGATTTTCAGTGGTGATCCAGAAGAGATCCGGATGTTGATCTACAAAACTGAGGATGTCAACGCCTTGGTATGTGACTTGGCACATTATGTGCCTCTGATACATCAGCACCCTGCTTATGGACTGTTACAGTGGCAGTATGAAAAATGTCCTTAGTAATTAACACAGAACAGAATGGAAATGATTTGGAAGTAAGAAATTTGGGACTTCAGTGGAATCCTAATTATATAATTGTCTCCAGCAGGTGACTTTAAATTTTCCTAGTGTATGGTCATTCCAAATATGCAGGTCAGTCAGGGACACTTTTTTCCCTTACTGAGAAAGTTAATGAAAACAACTGAAAACTGCATAGTTTTACTCTCTGTAGAGTTTCCTTTTATGAAGAGTCTTTGCAGATCAGGAGCTGTTATTCAGCATTTGACTGTGCTTGATTTAGAGCTTCACGTTGGTCTCAGCAGTGAGAGTAAGAAAGCAGAATCTTGGCCACAATTTGGCCACAGAGGAATTACTGTCCTGGAGATTGGCTTACTCTAGCCAGAATGGTAAGCAGCTGTAAACAAGTAGTGTTTAAATACTTTGGTAATGAAAAAAAAAAAAATCTCCGTTTGAACTTGGTCTTTTTTGCAGAAGTTGGGATGGTTTTATTTCCCCCCCTCTTCAATTTTAGCTTAAATCCGTACTGTTAGAAATGAGTCCTGTCAGTCCTGACTACAATCTGTGGCCTCTGAAAGTGGTGAGAATATAAAGCAGAAGCAGAATGATGATTTCCAGGTGCTTTCTGGACTTTTGAATCAACCCTCCTTTTCTTCATGTCTTTCTCTGACATAAAGTCATCAGTTTATTTAGAGCTAACTCCAGCACTTGGTCTGGTGTAGTCTTGGCACTGAAACTTTTGCAGGTAGTGGGGTCCAACCTGCTGGTTCAGAGCTGCTTAAGTGATGCTGCAGATCTGGTTGACCGGGGCTCCACTCTGTTTGCTGTCAAGAACAGAAAGACTTGCTTCTGTTTTAAACTGGGACTCTGATCCAAGACCTTGACATTAGGCTTTCCCTGTGATTACCAGTACCTGGTTGTTTTGTTATAAGTTCCTAAAAGTGCTTCCTTAAAGAACCATCTCCCTTGAGTTCCTATTTTATTTGCTTTTGCTGTTGGTCTAAAAACACAAACAAACAAACAAAAACACCACACAAATTAAAACCCCCTAAACTAACCAAACAAAACCTCTGCAACAAGCTAGGTGAATGTTGTAGTTCCTCTGCATTTCATGTTGTTTTTTAAAGTAGCGTTTCCTACACAAGGTTATTGCCTGCTTTTCTACCCTTTGGCTGCAAGTGTGTAGTGATGGTTGCCAGGGAGATGCTCTCAGCTGTCAGGTGTGATATAGATGGAGAATACGTATTTTGCAGATGACTACTGTGGTACTTAATAGAAAAAGCCATTGAACTTGAATGGTCTGCCCAGAACACTATTTACAATACTCCAAATCCATCCAAGGGTGCTTTTCCTGAACGGGTATTTTGTCAGGAGCAAAACACAAACCTTTTCTTTTGAGTAATTAGAAAAATACTGGTCAAGATGAAACCTGAAGGTTGTGTTCTGAACAGTGACTGCAAACAAGTGTTAATTGCTTAAAATATCACTGAAGAAAGACCAAAAGATTTCCCTCCCTTATGCTGTGAGCTGGCAATTTGCACTGCAGGCTTATGTTTCTATTTTAAGGGTGTTTTTAATTACTTCCATGTTAGTGTTTGGTTGCTCACGTGAGAGGAAACTCTGACACTGTTTGGCAGCGATTTGTCCTTTGTTGATCATTTTGGTTGGCTCTATTAAATTTGAATAGTTTAAATATAGGTAGGACAGGGATAAAAAATAAAAGGCTGGTTTGCAGCTGGGAATTTCTGGAGTTTTAAAAGTTGTTTTTTTTCAAAATGTGCGGCAAGAGAAGTATGTGAAAGACAGAACAAAAAGCACATAGAGAAACTCCACAAAATGAGGAATGTATGTGCATACTTTCTAAGAGAAAATCTCAGGAAAGACTTTGGAGAAAATCTTGGAGGAAATCAGAAATTTAGCATGTTACTACTTTTTATTTTTTTTTTTGACCTGGTAAAATAATTATAATCTTCCAAGCTAGGACACATATGCTGGTAGAAATGGCTACATTCTGGATGCTGCTATAACTGCGACTTCTACGTTGCAACAAAGCGAAAGCTGTAAGTGTTTGGCTTACAAGTGTGGTGTGAGTTCATTCTGCCACCATGATTGTCCCTGTGACCTCTCCTGTCCCCAGCTGTGCTTTGGGGGAGCACGTGCACCCTGAGGGCATGGACACTGCTATCCTTAGCTGAGTCCTCAGCGAGCAACTCCCTACCACTGGGTACCAAATATTTGCTGTTTCCTTGGGAAATGAGGTCTGCCTGTGGGCAGGGTTCAGCTGCCTGTTTTCCCAGGACATTTGGAATACTGGACTATCCAGACTGCCAGATTAGTTTCAGGTAGACATGGTCTGCGTTTGCTGTTTGGTACATTTAGAAATAGCAGGGTGATCACGCTCTGTGTGTGTAGGTGGGCATATTTTGGCGTGCTATTTTTACTTTGGGAAGAGTGGGAGAAAATGACTCCCAGAATCCAGGGACTATTCTGGATCCAGTTATAACCCCTTGTTATTTGGGATTTGTAATACATGCAGCTGTGCAGCACCCTACGTCTGCAAAGTCCAGTTCTAATGCGTGATGTTATAAACCAAATAAACCAAAATCTTCCTGTGGAATTTCCATTTTCATCTTACTCTTCCAGTTTCCCCTCAAAAAAGTCAAAAACCCTTCTAGTATTCTTCCCTATAACTAATGTGATGCTTGCAAGCCAAACCAGACATTTAATTCCCTCTGGTTTTATTTTTCATCCCCTAATCCTGCGTTTCTCTTGGGTAGGACCCTAAAAACCAAAATATATGCAAAACTTTGTCTCCAGAATGTCTTCTATTGCATTTGTATTTTTGGGAAAGTAAACAGTGTGCCACCCCACTCCACCAGTGAAACTGCTGAAGGCAAATTTGCTTTCCCAAGACATAGGTGCTTCTCTTTCTGCTGCTGGGGCACAGTTGCTGGTATGGCCTTTTGGGCTTGGTCCTTGAAGCCTCTTTGCTCGACGCTCTACCAGCTGGAGAAGCTGCAGATGCTTCTTGCTGCTCATCAGCATCAAGAGATGATTGTGTGAGTGTTTATTATGGGATAAGGAGGGCGAGAAGGATCTCATTATGGAGAGACATGTTTGTATGTGTGTATGTATGCTGTTTATTACTTCTTTTACATATTTTTCTGCCTGGTAAGGCATAGATTATCAGGACTGCCTTTGTCAGGAAGATTCAGGCTTCACCAAGTTCTTCACAGGCACACAAAAGTTATATATATTACTGTAATATTACTAAGCATATTTTTGGAAGTGGTATGGTGCACACATGTTTAGGATTGTGAGTCTGAAAGGCTTTGCATGCTTGGGATAGCTAAAGTGAAACCCAGCCTGTCATTCAGTTTAGAGTTGACACATTTGACTTGGGACTTAAGAGAGACTGTAATGTGGTATTTCAGTTACCTTGGGATACCAGACCCTCATCTCGTCTCTCATCCAAGGAATCATGATTTTCTTTTTAGCACTGTGGAGCCCTGCAGGAGAATATTCCAGCTATCCTGCAATTAAATGCTCCTCTCTGAGATGTAGTTATGCTGTGCTGGAAAGTCTTCTGGAGGATTTAGTCAAGAACTTGGAAAGCCCTCTTCTTTGACACAGTATGGCAGTTTGGTGCTAGGTACGAGCTGTTTCCAGTGGTATTTAGCCTCTAACAGTGCTGTTGGATATCCTGTTTATTTAAGTGGAAAGTGATAGAAACAATTTTTTCTACAGTTATTATGAACAGTTCTCAATCATGTAAGGAAATTGAATATGAAATTACACTGATGTTTGCAATGCCAGGTAACTAGCAGGACTTATTTAGATTAAATTTTTTTTTTGGTTTAGAATTTTTTTTTCTTTATATCTTATAAAGAAAATTTTTGAATTGTGAAAAAGATTTTGCTGGAGAGACTGAAATCTTCTGGGTTGCTTTGCAACAGCATGTTAGTATACTAGTGGTTACAACATTCTATGTATCTGTGCTGGTGACTCATGTTATCAGTGTCCCCAGAATGTCTGAGACACTTTAGGATGTATAGGCCATCAAAGTCTCATGGCAGGGTCTGGCTGTAGCTGCATTATTTTCTTCCAAGGCAGCAATATCGGCCTGAAACACTTGAATTTTCTAAATCTTTTCCCATCCATTCACCAGTGATGTAGGTTCTCCTGCCTTCAGCCTTTCCCCCCGGCTCCCCCAGAAGTTAATACTGTGTTTATAAAAATGGAGGAGTTATTTAAGTCTATCTTTCGAGTCTTACATTGAATGTTCATGAACATTAGAATATTTGCATTCATTAGGGTAACAGTTCCTATGGTCTCAATATAGGATTAGTAATTAACTGTTAAACTTATCTTCTTCTCGCATGAAAGCCACCATCACCCTTATAGAAGGCAAGTGTTAGATGAGGGGAAAAAGGACAGATAATTTTTCTTCTCTCTAGGAGATCAACGTATTTGCGTTTTCTACCTCATGAGTAATTAAAGACTCACCCCTGAAAAATATTTGTTTCTGAGGCCAAACTGAAGATTGTGAGGATGAGAGGTGCTGGAACCAGGATCTGCATTTTCAGATGGGAATTCCTCTCCTTGATTATTACCAAGCAGAAGAAAGAGCATGAGACATAAGTTACACAGCTTGACTTTGCTCTTCCAGCTGGTGCTCACGGTTAAACATCGCAATTTGCTCTGAGAATTACAGGCTTTAATAAAAGAATGCAAGAGTAGGGAGAAATTCTTAAAGCAGCAGATATTTTCTTGGTACACCTTCAATGTTTTTGGCTCTGAATGGTTTTAAATAGCCCACAAAGTAGGTGCTCATATGCTTTTAGCCTCTTCAGTAGTTCTTAACAGTTGACAATATTTAATATTCCTGAAGTCAAGTTGCATCTAAATGTTTTCTTAATGGTTATGCTATTTAAATTTAGATATACTCAGATGTAACAACTGTAAACGGAGTGAATGAGCAGGAAGTTTGTTTTCTGTTATTATTCTGGTTAGACTTTATTAGTGGAAGTTGTAGCCATTCATGTGCCTTACTCTGCCTCCCAGCTTGAAGGTGGTGGGAATCCAAAGACTTCATTAATTTGGTTTCTGGGGTGCATTCAAGTCCTTCTGTAAACTCCAGCTATTCCTGTTAGCTGCTCAGTCAGTTTGCTGACAAAGGAAGGATACATACATTTATTTTCTGTGGCAGTTGCACTTAGATGTTAATAGTAAGTAACTTTGTCCTAAGCATCACCTGATCTGAGCAGCTGCAGTTGATCTCAAAATTCAAATCCATTATGTCCTTTGAGATGTAGACTGTGTTGGGGAGGAAATGTAGGCCCTTTTCTGAATGTGCCTGCATATTTTACACATGCTGGTATGATTCATTCAGTTTGCTGTTCTGCTAATCTTCACGTACCCCAAGGCTCTGATCCAATAAAGCACTTAAGGACTAGTCTAACTTTAAGCCTGTGAAGGGTCTTATCGGTGTCACTGTGATCACTTGAACAGTTTAAGCATGTGTTGAGTGTTTTCATGCTGAGGCCTTCTGTCCCCGATTTCCTGTTTGCTAGACTCCTAATTTCTTTTCTCTGTACTTAAAACAAACAAACAAAAGCATACAAATAATGTCAGCATGCAGCAGCATCTTTTCTGTGAACTAATACTGCTTGCTGAAACGGTTTTCATAGAATCATAGAATGGTTTGGGTGGGAAGTGATCTTAAAGATCATCTAGTTCCAGCCCCCTGCCGTGGGCAGAGACACCTACTCAGAGCTCCGTCCAACCTGGCCTTGAACACTTTCAGGGACTGGGGCATCCACAGTTTCTCTGGGCAACCTGTTCCAGTGCCTCACCACCCTCACAGTCAAGAATTTATTCTCAGTATCTAATCTAAACCTGCCCTCTTTCTGTTTGAAGCCATTCCCTCTTGTCCTATCACCACACTCCCTTGTAAAAAGTCCCTCTTGAGCTCTCTCCTAGGCCCCCTTTAGGTACTGGGAAGAGTGTTTATCTCATCTCAGCATGATTTTCTAGCCATTGTTTATAGCTTATCTACTGTCTCTTACTGACCTTCTGTTCCTCTGAGAACTGCACTTGAAGCAGGTCTGATTATTTGTCTTAAAGCTATTTGTAACCCTGTTATCATCTCTTCCCCTCCACTTACTTTCCTTGCCTTGATAATGTAGGTTGAGGTTTGGGGTTCTGCCAAGCCTTTCCCTGAAAGGACAGATTTTAGCCCTCTCTCTCTGTAGCCTTCAGTCTTTAGATCATTACTGACTTACTTTTGTACTCCTGTTCCTACCACCACATGACAAATATGTCTACAGCTGAAAAGATGTCAGAGCGTGGGCCAGATGCAAAGGCAGCGGGTGATGTGAGTCTGGCTGCAGTGGTGCACAGCTTTGAAGAGGATACAGTGAGTGTGGTTGGACAGATAGAGAGATGCCTCAGTTCCTCTGCTTCTGTATCAGTCCTGTGCAGAGTCTAAACAGGAACTTGAGGATGTTCCTCCATCGAGTTTCTCAACGGCAAGCTTGGCTGAGGGTGTAGTGTGTGGACTTCTCCCTGCCAAACTCCAGAAAATATTTCCTGTAGGGCTCTCTGTGAAAGTGAGCTCTGATTTGTTCCTGCTTGTGTTTAAACAGAGAAGTTTTAGGGCTTTTTTCCTCTTGGAGAAATAAAGTTTAAATTCAGTTTCATGACTAAACTCAACTTTCCCTGGAAACCTGATTCTTGCTTAATATGATAGGACTTTGCAGGGATTTTAAAAAGTGAAAGCTGGGAAAGCTTACAGAGAGTTATTCCTGTTACAGAAGGATAAAAATTCTAGTTCTCTGTTTCATGTCCTTTCCTCTCTCAGTTATCAAATTTCCATCAGATTCACAGATTAGTACATAATATCCTTATAATCAATAAAATACTGAGTAACCTTGGTTCTTTGCTACAGAAAATTACTTGGTCTTGTATCATTAGCATTTGACTTCAAACCACTCTGCTCTGTTGCCAAACTTGGCTGTGTTGCAAGAAGCTGTCACAGAACTTGTCGCTGACAGGTACGATGGCTGTTACAAATACTGCACTGTATAAAGAGAGCTCGGTGCATTAAAATGAACTGGCTAAAAACCCAAATAAAACTGATTCTATTTCTGTATAAGTTTGATCAGTCTTAGCATATTTTTTGAAGAGTATTTATGGTGGACCTCATATGCACTCGTGCCTGTAAGAGCTGTTTTGTGGGGGATTAAGTGTTAAAAACCGAGCATGTGAGAGAATCCAGCTTGTTATTTTGATTCCTGAGAGGACACTGCTTAACATTCATTTCATTTACCTATCATGTGAGGAGGTGAAGTTCTGTCAGATACCTTCCTCTCTGACCTGTGACAACCAGGGTTTTATGTCATCTGTCTTCTGAGTGCTTTATGTGCCTGCTCAATATGAAAGATCAAAACTCAGTGCAGCAGAGTTTGAGGACTACATGCATTATATATATTTTAAAAACCATACAAATATAAAAATTAAATTACTCTAGTTGATCAGTGGCTCTGTGCCTTTCAGTGTCGGAAAATGCTTTTCAACATTCAAATGGCACATGGTTCTGCTGCACTGACTTGTCCACATTTATAGCATTCTTCAAAGGTATTCCAACTTTTTGGTCATGTTAAAAGTGATATTTTACATGATAGGCTCAGAGATCTGCTTCAGGGACAGGTAGGTTTCTCTGTTGGTACGGTTTGCAGGAAGTGTTGAATTTGTTACCGGTTTACAATGTTTAATGCCAGTAAGTTGCAATAAGTTCCGTTGATAAGGTCTCTTAGAACTTATTTTTGTGGTTAAGAAACCAAAATGAAATTCATTTAGGACTGGAAACAGGGATGAAATAGCACGATGAGCAGTATTAGCAGTTCTTGTGGCTGTTGCTGCCCATATTATAATGTTCTAGCAGTTTCTTCTAAAGACCTATGTTCTGCCATCATCTGAATAAAGCAATAAAAGAAAGGTTTTTTTTTTTTTTTTTTTTTTTTTTTTTTTTAAACACTGCATTTATACCCCTTGAAGTTAGAAAAGAAAATCTTGAAAATGGACTCCTTAATGTGGAAAATTACAGAAATCCAATAAAAGTAGAGGTATTTCAGAAGTTATATATATGATAATTAGCAATTCTTCGAAGTTTAAAGACACAGATTTGACTGGTAGTTTTTTCTTCTTCTGTGTTTAAAGGATCAAGGTGCCCATGCCCATTTTGGGCTGCTGTGTAGATAACCAGGCTAAATGGTATACAAGGACCTTTGCAGACTAAGAGGATTGCATATTGACCCTGAGTGTGGTTCCAAACCGTTCTCCCAAGTTAATCCTTCAGAAGACTCTGTGTCTTGTATTGTTGGTGCAAACTGCATTACGAAGTCTGATATCCAGAAGTATCTGAATTATACTGAGGTGACACTTAAGAGTGGGAAAGAGACCCAGGGATGATGCTTTTTCCTCATTTTAGATTTGATTTGATCTATGTGTAAACGGGCTATCAGAGTAAAGACAGTGTCTCTGCAAGGTGTGATGGAAACAAGGGAAAAAAAATCGAGGATTATTGGGAGGAAGTGTGTTGTTGAGATCTTGAATTTTGTTCTTTCACTGAGATTGCATTTCTGATTGTAAACAGAAATGCACACAGCAATATATGTATAAAATAAATATGTACAAATGCATTGCTCTTTTAAACACCAATGTTTTCACTTACTTGTGGTTTTGTAGGATGCTGAGAAACGAACTCCTCTTCATGTCGCGTCATTCCTGGGGGATGCAGACATCATCGAGCTTCTCATTTTGTCAGGTAAGGTGGTGTCCCTCGCTGTTATTAACTGGTAAATTAGCTAATTTTAAAGCTACAAGGAATACCCAGCAAAACACATAAAAGTGAATTTTGGGCAGTACCTTTGTATTCTGACTTTCATAGAGCTGGTTGCATATGTTGCAAGATTAGAAAATATATTTAAATTTAGTGATACAATTATAAAACAGAGTGACTGAGCAGACTCAATAAATGAAGTAGCTAGTTTTTTAACAACTTCTGAAGCACTCAAACTGACGGTATTTTTGCTTCAGAAACTTGCTGAAGTACATATTTGAAATGTGGATTCACATCCTGGAGTACAAGCCAAGAATTTCTGTTAAGCAAAAATTATTATGGAATAATAGCAAAAAAGTTATAAATTAGTTTAAATTAGTTATAAGTGGTATTTAGGGTTAGAAATATGATTCTGTGTGTCAGAAAGTTTATTTGGATGTTAGAAACTGTGCAGCAGGATGTATCTGAACAACAACAAAAAATCAAAACATGTTTCCCAACTGTTGTAGTAACAAAAAAACGTGATCAAAATATGTCAGAACAAAGCATAAAGCAGACATCTCTCAAGAATTGCACATAATTCATGGCAAACTCCTGGATCTGCCTGCAAATTTCAAAGGGAATGCTTTTTTTGAGCTGGAGAACTGTAAGAATAAAGCTTATGTGGTTTAAGAATTTGGGATCGAAAGGAACCTTATGGTACAAATGTCTCTGGTAAATGCAAGCCACCCTGCTATGTAATTGGTTTCACAAATTATTGGGCTGCTTCTTCAAATGAGTTGTGCATTTTTTTAAAACTTATTTCAGAATTATCGGTCCTGTGACTGCAAGGCCTCCCTTCTAATTTCCAACCTTGAATCCTAGAATAATTCAGGCTGGACAGGATTTCTAGAGATGACCTGATCCAGCCCCCTGCTTAGAGCACCAGCCAATTTCAAAGTTAGATCAGGCTGCTGATGGGTGCATGCAGGCCACACAAACATATATTTTTGGTTTACCAGTCTAACCACACCTGGAAAAGGCAGAAAATGAGAACTGAGTTTGTTGTAGCTTTGTGTTTCCTCTGTTCGTTTGGGGGAAATTTTGGGTTGCCTAATTGCTCAATGGAGGTAACTGGTTGGACATGCATCGTCCATCAGACGTTTCTGCTCTAACCCTGATGCCAGCAGAAGGGTTGGAAAGAACGTTACTCCACTGACAGGTTATGCTTGGGTGAGTTTTCAGTGTGCTAAATATAGGCATGATTTTCTACATTGGGAGGTAAGAGTTAATAAGCTTCATCTGTACACGTGTTCTTGCAGTGTGTGTTGTTTGTCACATTCCACTGTGGTGTGAGAAGATTGAACAAGTAACGTCTTTTTGAAAAAAAAAAAAAAAGTTTTGCAAGTAGCAGCACAGGCAACATCCACATAAAGAGATAAGGGGAAGCTGTTTTGCCCGTTTGTCTCTTGACTCCAAATAGCATCCAAAAATGTCCTGGTGAACAACATTGTTGGTTTTGATCACATTCCTAATAAGGGAAGGAGGCTTTCAAGTGTTCTTCTGGGACGCTTAGTTCTACCACCTGACTGCCAAAATGTCATCCAAGGGCTGCAGGGTTTGTCTGGTCAACGGCATAAAATGTAGGTGATATATCTTGGGGTTTTTTAATGTATCCAAGTGAGTGTGAAAAATTTGTAATGTGGGATTTTAAAAACTGAACTTTGTGTCAGTGAGACTCTGCTGCAGTTCAGTCTGCAGGAACTGTGTGGATCTTGCCCAATTAGCTCAGCATGAGTCAAAATTAATTTTGGTTACATGTTCTACCTGTTCATTGCTCTTTAATATCTGAAGTACCAGTATTTGATGACCATGACTACTTGTATCCAAGAGCAAGTTTGGAGGTTTCTGAGGTTTGGATGAGCAGGTGGAGTTGTTATAAACACCTCTTTGTGACTGTGATCTCTCCATAAACTGGGCTGCAAAGATAACTGCAGCATCTTCCTTTGCTTCACCTCTTCATTCAGTCAACTGCATTAGTGAAAGTGTAGAATAAAAGATTAATTTGAACATAAAATTTAATTACAAAAGCAGAAAAACTTTCTCGTCTGATTTAAAATAAGATGGTGTTTTCACAGAGGGAAAGTGCAAAAATGCTTGCTGTTGTTGTCAAGCAATAGTCTCAGCATGAGTAGAAGTTAGGAGGAGTATTAATGTACTGCATTTTATACAGGGCTCAGGAGAGAAATGAAATGAAATATGCACATTCTGATATTTGCAGCCCATGAACTGGTGGCAGCACAAATAAATGTACTGTCTAATGAATAAAATTTCTGTTCAGGTTGTTGGAGACAGGCCAGAAATGGCTTTCTAGGTAGCCACTGAAATGGAGTCTGAAACTAATACAGCAGAGTGCCAGGTCCCTCAACTGGTATGAATCATCCCAGCCCATTAAATGTCAGAGCCAGATAGATTTACACCAGCCCAAAGGTCTGAGCCATAATCATACGGTTCAAACTGGGGAAATGTGCTCTGTCGTTTGGTTTTTCCAGGCTACGCGAAAGCAGGGAGCTTTGAGCACTTCTTCACCTCCTTTCTGTCAAAAGGGAGAAGGACCAGGGTAATCATCTCACATAAACAAAGCTCTGTATGATGACATATCATGGATGTGCAAGAACAACTGTCTTGGCAAACCCAAGCTCCATTCTCATCCATCCTGGGCTTTGAGCTGGTGCCTGAGGGACCGATGTTTGAGCTCTCTCCCTTACCCCTTGTTACCTGCCAGGGCACTTGCCAGCTTGGAAATATTACCACCCCTTACTATTCCAGAAAGTTCTGAGCTTCTTGGTCAGGAGTTATGGCAGGTGTCCTTACATTTGTGAGGGCCTATTGCTGTGTCTCATAGCAGGAGTTGGAAAGGTGCTTATAAATGATGACATTAAAAGGTTAAAGTGTAGAGTTTTCTTCCTTCGTTGACCATCCCTAATTCTGAATATTTAGACTGTGGAATCTAGGTTTATTAGAGACACGTGCATTTGGCAGATGTGCTGCATGGAAAATTGTACTTTGGCTATGGTAAAAAGATGTTAACTTTATTCCTGAAAGCCAGCATGGAGTTATTTCAGATCTCATAAGAATCAGAAGGCCATTTCAGATTTATTTTCTCTTTTGGCAGAAAAATTGGAGCGTGAAAGATGGCAAAGATTACAGACTAGGCCTATTAAAGAAAAGTGGAACACAGAAAGTTTCCTCTCTGTTGATTTTATCTGTAACATTATATGTTATGTTGTCTACTTCAGCCTCCCAGAGCAAATCCCTACAGCTAAGCCTTTCCTTCAGGCTCAGGGGTATGAGCTCTCCCAACAGCAAAGTGCTGAGAAAAGGTTTTTCTCTGAAGAGTTTTTGTAAAGTGGATATTTTTAATGGGGTGGATGGGTGCTGTGGCTACCTGAAAGGATTTTATGTGAAATCTTTAAAGCAACTTATATTTTCAAGGAAGATTGTTCTATGAAGGACACCATATACACCAAGTGTATATCAGCCCTCTTTGTGCTTGTAAACACACAGATTAATTCACAAAGTATTGTAGGAAGTGCTTTGAAATACAGTGGGGGTACTTGGTCCATAGTGAGGAGAGGGACACTCAATCTCTGGGTGATTTTGAGGAAGTGTCGTGGGATAAACTTGAAAATTTAAGCTTCTGTTTTTTATACAGAGCTCATTTTAGGTGCATTAGCATGTTCTAGAGCACTTTACTCAGTGCTTTCAAAGAGCTGTCCCCTGGGCTGTCACAGGATGAACACTCAAGTTCCTGCAGTGTACAGGACACAGCGTCATTCACTGAGTGAATCTGCTTGATCTCCCCTAAAATGGCAGGTGTTTTCTCTCCCCAAAGGAGTGCATCAGTGCTGGTGAAATTTTCACTGTCATTAACTATTGACTGGAAGGAAGTGCTGGGAACCTAAAAGCTGAATTTTGGTGAAGGAAATGGGCAGTACCGGGGGAAATGTTTCAAAACATCTCTTCAGGAAATGTGCACCCTCAGTAAATGGACAACAGCAGCTCTTGTAATAGGCAACAGCTGAATTGCGCATCTCCTTAAAAACAGAAATCAGAAACATATTGAAATATGAAATATTGAAACATATTGAAGTGATGCATTGAATTAGAAGCATAAGAGCAATTTCACTGTTTCACGTAAAGAGGCACAGAGAGGTAAAGAAAATTGGAAAACAGCTGAGAAAGAAAAGGCTGATAGCGTGCTGGGTATTATTTTATTTATAATGTTATTGTTTTCCTTTTAGTATTTTCTTTAGCTGCTTTCTTGGCAACTATATCAGTTTCTCAAAGGGTAAGTGGGTCAGTGGAGGGCATGAATAACTACTGATGGACACACTTCTCCAGGTTTGCTAATCATCTTCATACCAATGCCACTGGAGTTCTTGAATACTGAGGAATAATGTATTTGTCACGCTTTGCTACTCCACAGATAAGCCTTTCTGATTTGCAACCATCTGCTTCTAGGAATTAGTGAATCAGTAGAAATAAAGCGAATGAAACCTTAGTTAAGAACATGAGGCAAAACCCCAAGGCAAATACAAAATAAATTTCTAACCCCAAAAAGGTTTAGTGGCAATCACTAGGAATTCATCTAGGCAGTTTGCATCCCCAAGACCCCTACCAGGCCAAGTCGGGATAATCAAAGGTGCCTTGAAGTCAAGTGTCAGCTTCCTGATGGTGGAGAAGGTTGTTGCCTTACATGTCTCTAGTGTAGGAAAAAGGCAGGATACTAATGTGTATTAACTGTAATGGCCTTCTCAGGAAGATAAAATAAGCTAATAGCTTCCTTGCTTAGATGGATTAATTAGAAAACTATTCAAAACTGTAGTCTTTTCTAAAGGGTGTTTTCCCAGAGGGCAGCTTGTACCACCAGGTACCAGGTTCTGAGGCGAGTTTGGAGGATTACCTCTAATTGTTGCAATAGTTATGAAAGTGGCTTTCTCTTTCTTGCAGCCAAAAAATTGCATCCTGACTTGTGGAAATATGCAAGAACTTGTTTCATCTCTGATTATCTAGCACAATTCCTAATAAACACTGTGATTCAGAGGCAAGCATCTTAATATCCCTGAGAATCAGCTCTCAGAAAGTGATTCTGATTCAGAGAGTGGGATTTATTAATTACAGGCTTTTGTATGCACTTAAGTGATGGTTCAAAATGAACCTTAAGAATCCCTTTGTTCATGAAGTTCACAGGCTCATGCAGGCTATGTGCATGACACTTGTGCTTCTCTGTGGGGTTTTTTTCTGCCTGTGCTACTCAGAATAGTGCTACTACCTGCAGACCTAAAAGGTACAATATTTTCAGGTTAAGCCCTTTTTAAAATTAGTTTCTCTAGTCCTTATCCAGGAATTTCCTTTCTGTGGTGTCACATCAGTGAATAGCTTTAATATTTCCTGCAAACAAATCTGTTTTATTACACAAATGTAGAGGGTCTTTTTTTTTTTTTTAATTCCCTTTGGTCTGCAGTCAACCAGAACCACTGTAGTTAAATATTCTTTCTTTATCCTTTTTCTCTGGTGAGCCAGAGAAAACCCAAACCAACCCAAACCCATCCTCTTGTGCAGCTGCCTTTGTCAGAGCTCCCATTAGCACTGAACTGCACAGAAGGCAAACAGGTGGTCTCCTTCATCCCTCCCCTTATGATGTTTTCTGAGTAACACTCACAGAACCTGATGTAATAAGTTCCCTCTTTCGTCCCCAACCTGAGCATTTCCTGATCGTATTTTCTTGATCCCAGCAAGATTTGCAAAGCAGGGAAGTGATCATTTTTTTAGTGTTCTGTCTGATGCAGCTGAAGGCAAGAGGCGTTTCAGGCTATTCCCTTCCTTCTGTCTTCACACAACAATGTGTCCTGTTAACAAAGGGATTCATAAAAATAGTCCTGCCTATCCATTTCCTTTCTTTCCCCATCACACTTCAGCTCCTATCTATCAGATACCTGGAAACACATCTCCAAGGTGAACAGGATGCCAGGAAGAGTCCTGGGGAACACTGAGAGTGCCACACACAGCTCAGCTCCTGTTCCTAGGGCAAGGCTTTCGGTGTCACCCCCAAGGCGTGGATGTAACCTGTGCTGTTTATTTGCAGGCGCCCGTGTTAATGCCAAGGACAATATGTGGCTGACCCCTCTCCATCGAGCAGTTGCTTCAAGGAGTGAAGTGAGTAAGATTTGATTACCCTGCTTTTGGACGTAAACTGCATGCTGGGGGGAAAAGCAAACCCTTGATAGTAGGTGGCATGGTGAGGCAGAGGGGGAAGGCATTTTCTGTGTGCAGGGCCTGTAGCACTGCAGCTGAAGGCCAGCTTTTACAAGTTAGTTATAGCTGCTCTTGAGCCTTAATGTGGATGATTTTCACCTTGCTTTACATTACCATAGTAAGTCGTACTGAGCAACCATCAGCTGGAGTAGGTGACCAGGATTGGCGTGGGATAGAGTCCACAGTGGTCTACAGTGCCCACATCATCTTCAAGTGGGGAAATAAAGAGGAATAAATCCGTGTGGATGTGTGCGTGCTGTGCATGTGCCAGAAGGGAGTGGATGTGGATGTGATCCAACACACATTACATCGTTTGTTTTGGTTAATTACATTTCAAGGCATCCCTTAGGTTTTCTGTTAATGCATTTGATTCATGCGTGAGGGAGAGTTTGCCCATATTTCTTCTACTGGACAAATAAAAATCTTCTGGCATCATGTTGTACCTCTTCTGTTGCTGTCTTAAAAAGGAGCAGCAATAACTATCAGCAATGCAGGTCAGGCATGACTGTGTTTTCAACTGCACCATTATTCTTGGCTTTCCATTGCAGACCTCCCTGTCTACTCTCATCCTCCTAATACTTAGTTAACAGTGAGCCCAACTGCAGCCTGAATTGGCTGCTGGGGACGAGGGGAGGGGTTGTAAAAGAGACAGTGGGTGGCTGTCTTCCAGAGACTGATGGACTCGAATCACCTCCGTAACAGTCCCAGTGCTTGCCAAGCCTGGAGGCAGGAATCCCGGGCTCGCTTCTGAACTTGGGCATTGTTTGGCTGCTGGCTGAGCTTCCCAGCTGCTGGCATCCACTGAAACCCTCTGAAAGGAATAGCTGATAGAGTATGAATGCTGTAATGAAGCAAAATACAAAAAGCCATGTTGGAAAACAAAGGTCAGACTTAAACCTTAAAAAACAGCCACAGTCTTTCTGATGCGGGAATTGCAGCATGCTTGGTTTCTTCTTTTGGATGTGTCAGAGTATGTGATTTTCATTGCCAGTGACAGTCCTAGCAGAAAATGTATGTCTTTCTGTGGGTTTGAGTCTCATTTTTAACTCTTTGTCAGCTGAGGCACAATGAGAAAATGTGCTGGCAGTTGTGATACCTCACAGTAAGTACCCCAGTGCATTAGTGAGGCAGCAGGGAAGGGCCTTTGATGCCTTTTCATGGTCTGCTATATATTTTATAAACATGTGTAACTTTCTTCTCCTGGCCCTTTTGCTTTGTTATTTATATTATAACTCCTGTTTTGTTAATAATTTTGAAACAGGATTTAGGATTTTTGAGGCTCTTTCGGTTCTGCTTTTTACTTTATTACACAAGCGAACAAATGTGCAGCTTTGATAGTGATAGCAGTAAATAGCAGTGGGTGAATCCATAGCTCACACTGATAGTAGGAGATGAATTAATGGCCCAGGAGTTGACCAGTAGGACTCGGTGTAGTTTTTGAAGTTCTTGTGAGCACAGTTGCTTTCAGAATGACCACTAAGAAATTTTATTATCAATCTTTCACTATGAAGCTTCTTCACAGGATTCCAAATCTATTTCCTTTTTTATATTGACATTTATATTAACATTTTTATATGTTAAAAGCTTGGACACATTTTTACTTATGTCTTAATGATTTTTGAAGTGGGCTTTAGTGATTTAAATGTTTATTTACAAATCAACAACGCTCAGGTGTGACTGTGTAGGATTGTTAATGGATGTTATCAGCTTTCAGCCTTATATAGTTGGAAAAGTAAAGATATTTCACTGTGATAACTTGGGATAGCTACAGACCCTGCCTGCAGAGGCTCACACCATAGCTGTGCACTGCATGCATATGTAGAAACTGTATTAATAAAAGGGGAAAGCTCATACTCTCAAAAGCAATAGAATTAAAAGTTGTCCGTAAGGACTCTTCACTTTTGATCCCAAATATGACAGAGCAACAGATTGCAACAGATGTAAACAAAAACGTGTAAATGGGTTTTTTGGTTTTATTTTTTAAAAGTCTGGATATTTTTAGTTTAGGCTTTTCAGTCCTTGTTACTTGCTTCTAAAAATTCTCCTTTAACATCTTCTTTCTTTCATTAAGAGTTAAAGTGCATGAATTTTCCTGCTGACTTCATGTCCCATCTGGGTAGGTCTCCAGTGAATTACATTTAAATGACTTTTAAAACAGTAGGCCTGTCATTTAAAAAACAAAATCCTATTGAGACATCAACAGCCATATATCATTATTGATGCTGTAAGAGGTGCAATGTCACTAACTGAAAAAATCTGTTAGAGAACAGTTTGTGAGATGGCTGCAGAAAATGAAATTGCTGAGATCATTTGAGGACAAAGAAATACTACTCCTAGTAATGTATGTACTGTCAATAGAGACTGCAGACACTCTCCTGGGCCATTCTAGATACAAAAGTACTATTTAAACATACTGTGTGCATTTGTTATTCATTAATAAAATTTTGGCTGGGCTTAGCAGAAAACTTTTTAGTTTATGGAAAAAGAATAAGGTGCTGTGTAGGATTAGGGCTCTCCCACTTACCAGATGTGAGTTGTATTTAGCAGACAAGGCTACTTGAATGCTACTGTGTCCCCCATGGTTCCTTCATATTTTGTTTGTTTGTGAAGAAAAAAGGAAGAAGAGATGAAATGTAATTTTGAGAAAAACTTGGTTTTCCCCCTGACTTGCTTAATGGCAGATGCATGAACAGAAGCAGAAAAGAACTGACTGTGAATCCTCCAGTGAGACAGACTCTCAAGAGAGAACAACACATTTTCTCACTGGGAAATATTCATTTTTAACCAACAAAATTAACCTTAAAAGATGATGTTTGCTCTCAGGCTGACGGAATGGATACTGCAATGAAGACCCTTGGCCTGTGCTTAGCCCTTAGGGAGGAAAGGAATGCTAATGCTAACTTGGGGACACCAGCATTCTCATGTTTTTGCAAAGCTAAAACTTTGTTTTCACATAATCTTTATTGTCTCATTTTTCCTGTTTATAAATACAACCAACACCAATGTACTGTTATTTTACTGTGCAAAATGACACGCTTTTCAGTTTATAAGTGATTCCTGTAAGAGTATGTGTTGGGTTTGCATGTCAGGGTTCTGGCAGGGGGAGGCTGTAGGGGTGTCATCTGTGAGAAGCTGCTGGAAACTCCCCCCATGTCCGACAGAGCCAATACCAGGCAGCTCCAGGATGGTCCCACCTCTGGCCAAGGCTGAGCCCACCAGCAGTGGTAGCAATGCCTCAAATAAATACATTCATTTCTTCACTGGGAGCACAGCTCTGATGACTGTGGTACTGAAGCTTAATCAACTGGACAGGCTGGGCTCTCTTCATAGGCAGCTTTGGACATCCTCAAATCCAGCTGGGAAATGTGGACTGTGAGGCCGCTGCTCTGAATGGCAGCAGCAGTAACGTGTGCTCTGGCATTTGAATGAACAATGCCATTTCAGTACCCTGGGAGGTTGTTTTGATAAATGTTATTCTCCTTCCCTCCTGGCCACGCGTGCCGTGCGTGAGTAACGCGCTCAGGCAGTGTGACTGAGCTGCCAGGAAGGTGGGCCGAGCCTTTATTCCGGCCTCCCGGTTACGCTGTGGCTGTGCTGCCGTTGCAGGAGGCGGTGCAGGTGCTGATCAAGCACTCGGCCGACGTCAACGCCCGGGACAAGAACTGGCAGACGCCGCTGCATGTGGCGGCCGCCAACAAGGCGGTGAAGTGTGCGGAGATCATCATCCCCCTGCTCAGCAGCGTCAACGTGTCGGACCGCGGGGGCCGCACGGCGCTGCACCACGCGGCGCTCAACGGGCACATCGAGGTGAGCCTCCCCACAGCCTACCTGGCCACGGGCTTGCTGGTTTGTTTACTCATTCTGCACTTGACCTGCTGATGTTGCGTTAGACTGACCCTCACAGCCCTGACCCCCACGATTCCTGCCGCTCAGCTGCTTTCCAAACTGAGGGACAGGTTTCCTACCCACAGAAACAGGACAGTGGCTGGAGAGCACCTGCGTAGAGCCAGCATGCAGACATGGAGAGCTGGCTGTGTCACCTCTTCCAGCTGCTCCAGGGTGTCCTTGGCTCTTTTGAACTGGACTGCCTGTGAAAATAAGAGTGGCAGAGTGGAAAGAATGGAAAACTAATGGATTCATTTCATACTGAAGAAATCCACAGCTGTGTCAGATCCAGTCACTCAGCTTTTCTCATTAGTCTTCTAGAAAATGTGCTTCTGTTGTTCTACTAACACAAGCAAACCCTTCTAGTATTATTACTGTTTAACTATGTGAGAAAAACTATGTAAATAAAGCCCCTATGTAAAGGATATTGCTAGAATCTTTAGATCTGGGCACAATGATCCTCATTTCCCCATTTCACACTTGAAGATCAAGATACTGAAGAAAAACTCTCAGACTGGAGCAGTAGGCTTCTCTGAGTGAAAGTTGATCAGTTGAACTGTAATTAAAAGAAGGAAGAGGAATGGCAGTCCCTGTAAAATGATGATGTTTGACCTTTAAAATACTGCACTGTAGGAAAAAGACAGTAATGTTTGTGTCTAACCATCATCATCTAAAGCTCCTGAGCTTTTGGATAGAGAATATCACAGATGTGGACTGCTATATATATGTTATTATTCTCTGTAGCAAAACTGTATAAGAAAGGATGACAATCATCTTAGTTAATGATTTTAGAAAAATAGAGTTGCTGTGATTTTTGTCCTTTTTTAAATTTTTGTTCCTCCCCAGCCCCAATTTTTCTTACATTTCGTGTTGAATGATTGGCAGTGAGGAAAGCAGCTTTTCACCTCTTAGCTGGGCTGTCTAAAAGGCCAGCATTGTACAGGAAGCAGCTTGCTGCTGTCCACACCGCTGTAGGCACATGGGAACTTAATGAAAATCACCGTGGTGTGGCGAGAGATGGACACTCCTTGAGGAAAGATCCAGCAGGTCTTAGGGTTTGTTATGGCACAGTCTGGAGGAGTCTTGTCCCAGTCCACAAGGAAACTGCTTAAATTGGTCTTAACAGTAAAATTAGGAGCAAAGTTTCACTTCCAGGCCTGTTTCTCTTCCAGGTAGTTTGCCAAGCTGGATTTGAAGCACATTGCAGTAGTAGCACTCTCCATGCTCTCAGCCTCCTCTGTGGACACGGAACTTGTCCTGGTTCCTTGTGACTGTCACTGGTGCTTGTGGTTAATGCACGCAGCTTTGAGCACTGTTTGCGTCATTCACAAATTTATCATTCAAATGCAGCACCTTGTTGGTCCCAAGTTTATTGGTAGATTGATTTGTTATAACCTGTTGTTTGTGATCTGTAGGGTTGGTTTACTTGCTGTTGTTACTTCTAGATGGTGAACTTGCTCTTGGCCAAGGGGGCGAACATCAACGCTTTCGACAAAAAGGACAGAAGGGCTCTTCACTGGGCAGCGTACATGGGTAAGGCTTGGGCTCTTGCTCCTGCTTTTTAACTTCCTATTCACAAACAAATGCCATGTTTCAAAATGGACAAGAACAGATCTGGCCATGGAAAGTGAGTGTTGTAATTACCCTGATGAGGGAAGGGTTCAGTGGATCTAAATAAACTCTGTCCATTTATGGGTTTGCAGCTAGTGAGATCTTGGCTGTGATTTCCCTTTTAATTGTGGGCTTTTTGTGTTGCTTTTTCAGTTTGGTCTTTTTATCCTGGCTCTAGTTCCAGACTGAACTATATTTGGGCTTGAAAAACTACAGGTTATATTTCAGTTTTTGCTAAAGATTACTTTTTATAAAGTGCAGATAACTATGGTCATAAATTCAAGTTTATAAGTAGCCAAATTATGATGTTCTTAGGAAATACTTCACAGGTGATTTCTTCCTGTTAGGAGCAAATTGCCATCTTTTATTCCAGAGTGGACAAGAGCAAACGATTTGTCTGTTCAGAACATCAGTGGTGTTACCAAATACTTCTTAATTTAACTAATTGACCTTATTATTCCTTTCAAGTTAAAGGAAAATTTCTTACAGTGAGGCATTATAATTTAAAAATACTAGAACAAGGTTGCTTGTGATAGTGGTCATGCTTGTTCAAGAGCTTTTGTTGGCCAAGCAGTTTATATTTCAGATTACAATTTGTCGGGAGTTGTGTGCCCTCCGCCAGGAACTCTTTCATTTGACCTGTTGAAAATCTTGATTTAAATACTGGCACTTTTGGAAGTGAGATAATAGGAGATTTCAAACTGTGAGAAAAGCATATTGTGTGGTTTTTTGATACGCACAGACAGATGGAAAGGCTCTTGCCAACAATTGTGATGTGGCTTTTACACTAGAGAGCTTTGAACTCCACTGTGTAGACGTGAAAGGCTTTTCCATTGTGCCGTACAATTCCACGTCTCTTCTGCACTTAAATATTTTCAGAAATTCATGGTGCGCTTTAAAAAGTATTTAGATAACATCTGAGGCCTAAATTAGCAATGGAATTTAGGAACCTGTACTGCAATTTAGACAGAATTTAGGTAATGACACCCGAACATCTTATCCTGTAAGCCCTTACATAGTTTATTGAATGCTTAATTATCTTTGGACACTTGGAATTTGTCTATACGGTTTCCCAGGTCCTGCACTTGAAATTTAGTTTTCTATGTCCTCAATGGTGCTAAAAAAGAGGATACATCAATTTTATAATTTATTAAGGTTATTTTTTTATCACTAACAAAAACCCAAGAAGTGTTAATAGGTGTGTTTGCAGATCAATAGGATGCTGTTTTGGGAGACTTTTATTGCCCTGCTCCTCTGCTCACTGTTCCTTCTGTAACAGGGAGATTAGAACACAAACTGTTAATCTTAGAGAAATAAATGGAAAAGATTTGTGGTTTTGTTCTTTTAGTGACTGGAAAACGAAGTCAGTAAAGAGAAATTTGACACATGTGGGGAAGATGAATGCATGGATTTCTTGACAAAGCCTGGAGCCTAGGAACGTTTTATGAAAATGTTTTTTTTTTTCCCTTATAAAACTGTGTGAACACTTTAAAAGAGCAGTGAAAGGGCAGTGCATTAGGAAGAAAGCAGTAATTTGGGAGAAGCGGTGCTGTAGGATGATGTATTCATTGATAACTGTCTTTCATCTTTTGAAGGTCACCTGGAAGTTGTTGCCTTACTGATTAATCATGGTGCAGAGGTGACTTGTAAAGACAAGAAGGGTTACACCCCACTTCATGCAGCTGCATCCAATGGGCAGATTAATATTGTGAAACAACTCCTTAACCTGGGGGTGGAGGTATGTGGTAACGTGCACTTCATTGTAGTGTCCATGTTTCTCCATATTTAGAGGCAGTCTTTTCCTTTTTTCTTATGGATGCTGCCAAAGACATTGGCAGAGCTTTTAAACAAGACAGGTCCCATTTTCTGGACCACCTCATGCTTCATGTTGTTTATTAGTTAAAGAGTCAGGAAACATACTGTATTAAAGAAAGGCTGATATGGGCAGTAAATTCCAGGCCACCTTGCTGAAGAAATCAGGAAATATATGCTGTTCCTGCAGAAGAAGATGGAGTAATTAAATTTTCCTTGATTCAGCATTTCCTTTTATATGATGTGTGGTGATTCTTAACATATACTCTACATACTTTACCTAAACAGAAGATCAGGGTGTTTTGGTTTAGTGACCCATATTTCCTCTGTAGCTGATGGAGGGAAGGATAAGGATTATTTTCACTCTGGGAAATAATTTTTTTTCAGGGCACAGACTCCTCTTTATTGCCAACTCTTCAGAGCAGTGGTGAGATGACCAGAAGAGCCTGCACTAATGAGGCAGTTAATCAGAGATGGCAAATAAAGCCACTGCATTTGCCATTTCATCTTCGGCTCACTTGATGTACCAAAAACTTGTCAGAAGTTCGTGTTCACAGGCTGGTGGCTGGGAAGTTGAAGGGGAATAGGTGTTGCCTGTTTTTAGGTAGTTACTAGCATAGCACTGCTTTAACTTTCCCATTCTCCCCCAGTGGGGATCTGATCTTTGAGACACCTGGATTTCATGGAAGGCTGTTCACGCCATCTCTGAGTCTTGTACAATCTGTCTTGTCCTGTTTTAGAGAACAGCAGTTGAATACTAAGTTGATCATCAAGAAGTAACATAATCTTAATTACATCTTTATAGTACTGACCTACTGAAAGTGGTTTCTTATTGAACAATAAATGGTTGTTCACTATAACCTTTCTTTCACTCAGATTCCTTCGTTCCACTTCCAAAATAAATGTGTGGAAAGAGCTCTTATACCTGTACTCTGTTCACAAAAACTTAGTAGCTGCTGTTTTTTATTTAAAAAATAAAAATTGTGAGCTTTTTATTTATCTTGCTTTTACACTTACCTGTAAAAACTTTCCAGCTCATTAGGACTTTTGTCATCATCATCATCATTACATAGTCCTGCTATCATCTTTAAGCTTCATACTGGCTTTTAGAAATTACCAGAAGGATAGAAAGTTAATAATAGTACAGGTAAGGCATTCCAAGTTAAGCTCTCTGGGAGTGTATTTTGTCAATGAAATTTGCTGGTGAGAAATATGCCCTATGACAGTTCAAGCCTCCAGCTATTTCCATTTGTGGTGTACGATGCATTATGTAAAATGCTAAGCTGATGTCTGCAATTTTAACTATGTCTCCTTGTCTCATTTTAGATTGATGAAATGAACATCTATGGAAACACTGCACTTCACATTGCCTGTTACAATGGTCAGGATTCTGTTGTTAATGAGCTGATTGACTATGGTGCTAATGTAAATCAGCCTAACAATAATGGATTCACTCCCTTGCATTTTGCTGCTGCCTCCACTCACGGAGCACTGTGTCTTGAACTACTAGTGAATAACGGGGCAGATGTTAATATTCAGGTAAAACTTGCATTCCAGCTCGACAGTTGTACTTTATCCTATTTGCATACCTCAGGAAGAAACTGTAATAATGAGTACAGCATGGCTTTAAATCCTTGATGGAATTAGAGTGATGCTGAGAATGTTGATCATTAAACTGTTTGGATGAGATTACTTCCCAGCAGAGCAGCTCTCAGTGCCTTGATAAATACAGTGGCAGCTCTAAACTCTAGGCCAGCCACTTTCTTGAATGCACAAACCAATACTAAAAAATAGTCCCAGGAACTCTGTCAAAATGTTATCTCAGGGCATGAGGGTAAGTCAAGGAGCTTATTCCTTTCTGGTGTTTTCCATCCCTCTATAACGTGGATGTAATTAAACCTGATTCTAAAGAGTTCCTTTTGACTTTACAGGGAATAGGAACTGAAGGTTGCTTTTTACCTACTTTAAAGCCCAAGTTTACAAAGTCTGATTCTGGTTAGGATATCTGAATGTTCTTGAGGCACAACTGATACATCTTGATGAAGCTGAAAGGGACTTGCTGTTATCCAACAGAGGGTACTGGTAGAGGTACCAGGAGACTTGAGGTCTCTGAGTTCATATAAGATTTTGACTACTTTAGTTTAAACTGTGTTTCAGTTTCCCATCTATAAAACTAGCATTTAATTCCTGACATGTAACACCCTTGAGATCAGTGAATAGTCCGTGCCCTATTTAAACTCAGAATTATTAAAATGAAACTGGGGACTGTGCTTGCCAACAAAGGAGAAACCCCTTCCCCATAAACATGAAGTGATGTGAGTAGTGAGGCTGGTACCATGCCTGGGTTATTTCTCATTCCTCAGCTTCCCCAGTCTGTTTCTTTCTCTAGAAACCAAAATATTGTTCCCTACTCACTGAACCTTTCCTTTCATAAGCCTTCCCTCTTTTCTACTTGTCTTTTGTAGTTTTGTTGGTTTTGATTGTGTGGAAATTTATTAACAACAATTTTTTAGTATTGTGGTTTTATTCTGGGATTGTCTGTAAAATACAGACTGATAATCAGGAAGTCTCTCACAGACTGCTCTCCTACTTAGCTCTATGTTTCCTTTGCTGTTCTTTATTCCCCTTGTTGCAAAAGCTAAGGAAAATGGCTGAATGGCATGTGTTACTTAAAAACAACATCATGTATGTCATATATCTGTGGGTTTTACTGCCAGGCTGTAAGGACAGACTCCACTCCAGCCCATGTCCTACTCACTGCTGAGGAACTGTTTTACTTGTGTGCATTTGCCATCATCTATAGGTTCAGTCCTACAAACTTTTGAAGTCAGCAGAGTTTTTATCTGAAGAAAAGCTGTAGGACGTTGAGCTGAGAGACTTTAAATTGCTCCCACTGCTTTACGTGGTAAATGGCTGGGTTTCTGTTCTGTTTCTGTTAGAGTAAGGATGGGAAGAGCCCACTGCACATGACAGCTGTCCATGGGAGGTTCACACGGTCGCAGACCCTCATTCAGAACGGTGAGTTTCTGTGCTTGTTTAATGATTCTCCAATAGATTAGGCATTTCCAACGTTGCAGTTTTCAGTTGTTCTGACCCAGAGTGCCAAAGGACTGCTCTGAGGGCTCCTCCATCGACTTCTGGCTTTGAGCTGCACTGACAGCTCTCATTCCATCATGTCATCACAAGCTGAGATTTTGGTTGCCAACAAAATCTCGTAATCTTCCAGCTGACAGCAGTCCACCTGATCTGTTCAAATTTTTAATCTGAAAACAAGAGGTGAAAGTAGTATTTAGGTCTTTTTTCTGCCGAGCAGCAAGTACAATTTTCTTTCTCAAATTATTCCAAAACTAAAAATAGAAATAAAAAAAAAAATCCAAGCCCAAAACACCCCCAGTAAAACTTTCTAGTTCTCCTTTCTTGGGAGCTCTGGTGTTCTTAAAGCTCAGACCATTTTCTCTACCCTGCACTCAGAGCAGCTGTACTTCTCTCACCTCCCTGAGCTCATCCCTCACCACTGTCTTCATGAAGTGTTGAATAAATACTCCAGAGGGAGGAGCAGCACTACTTTGTTTGTTCTGGCATAGCCAGGATGCCTGATTGTCAGTCATTTATCAGGCATCTTTTTTGTCCAAGAACACTACAGAGTGTTATTGTTGGAGGAGAAACAGGCAGAGGCCTGCTTCTGATTGACAGATCTTGCTGTTACTGATTCTTTACTTAAGCTTCCCACTTTTGGCCACTACATCAGATAGGATGGTCTGGCGTTTGTTCATTGTTTGGGGGATTTTATTGTTTTCCAAAATCCCAAACTTGGAACTGTGAGACCTTGAAGATGGCTGAACAGTTATGCTGTAAATGTAATGACACATTAAACAAGATTGTATTTTAAAATGGAGGTGTCCAGTACATCATGCTTCTTTCAGGTTATCATGCAAATTGTTGCTATATCTTTCCTGGGATAAATAAAACAATAATAATAAAAGGGAACTGGGGCAAACTGGAAGAAACTGATTTCATGCAGTTTTTAGTTGTTTAGTCTAATATACTTTTTGACTTAGAGGCATTGTTTGCTTGCTGTTGGATTTGTGTGTGGAAGGACTGGCAGTTCTTCACCTGTCCTTCTCACATCTCTGTTCTTCTTCAATTTACTTGGGTTTCACTTCTTCCTTTTTTTGTTTTTTGCCCCTCTAATTTTAGTATTGTACATGGATCTGATTGCAAGTGACCTTATGCCTCATTGCCATGGGACACTGTGGAAGAGAGAAATGTCAATGATTTAAAGAAATGGAGTTTCATTCTGCAGTAATCAATGAGTTGGCTAAAGATGTCTCAATTTCTTGTTGCTCTCTTTAGCAACTTGTAGGAGAAGAATGGATTACTTTAAAGTTGGAAAACTGCAAATGTGATACCTATGTTTAAAAATGGGGGGAAATAAATGCTGGAGGATTTCACATAGGTCAGCCAAAGTGGGCAATATCTTGCATAGATTTCTCAAGACTGAAAGAAGTCAAAATATCACAGTTCTCTCCTACAGCATTTTAATAGGCTTTGTGAACACAGCACAGTCCCCCAACTTTTCTGTGAGCAGGTAATGTTTGTGGAGACCTCCATTGGTGGAGGCTCCATCCCAGGAAACCTGTTGAAGCACTTCACTGACCTTTATTTACCATTAGAAAATCACAGAATGGCCTGGGTTGTAAGGGACCTTAAATATCATCTCATTCCTTCTCTCCTGCCATGGGCACGGACACCTTCCACTAGACCAGGTTGCTCAGAGCCCCATCCAGCCTGGCCTTGAACACTTCCAGGGATGGGGCATCCACAGTTTTTCCAGGCATACTATATAGTGCTTTACTAGAACTTTTCTTGTTGCAGTTATGGCCTGTTATCTCCTGTGAATGGTGAACATGTAGTAAATATACTGATGTTAGAAAGACTTTTTACGTGCTTTCATAAAATATTTTCACAGCAAACTAACCTAGTAATAAAGAATTATAGTGTTGGTGCATAACTGGTTGAAAAACCCCACTCAGAGATTAGTAATAAATGGTTTGTTGTTGAAATGGAAGGTGAGTGAGGGAGTTTTCAGTTTCCTTTCTGGGTCTGGAACTATCCCGTATTTTCATTAAAAGCTTGGATAGTGGAACAGAAAACGTGCTTTTAACATTTGGAGAAAAAAAAATCAATTTGGGAGAGACTGTTAGTTTGGCAGAAGGTGGAGTCAGAACCAAAAATGATCCTGGAAAACTGGAGACAGAAGTTATAATGCAAGTGAAGGAAAAGGAAGATCACACACAGAGGCAGGAGTATCATTTGGACAAGTTCAGATTGGCAACAGCCAGGTGGGTGGCAGTTCCTTAGGAAAGGATCTGGGGTCTGTAGAGAATCAGAAGGTTGTTGACTATAAGTCAACAGTGTCATGGTGCTTTAAAAAGTGCTCCTTGATGTACATGTGCTGTGCAGAGTGCAGGAGTGCATAGACAGGAGTGTAGCCAGCAGGCATGGAGTAATCCTTTTTGCTCAGCTCAGCACTGGGAGACATCAGCTGTAGTGCTGGTTTTGGCTTTTGACATTTTACTTCCAGAAGGATGCAGGCCAGCTGGAAGGATGAGAATAGCTGGAGTGCAGGAAACCTGGGTTTCAAGGAGAGACTGAAAAATTTACAGTTCTCAGTCCAAAAAGAAAACAGAGATTTGATCGCAGTCTATTTAAAGAAATAATCTATTTTTCCTGCTTGTGCATATAAAGCACAAGATGCCAGGCTTAAATTACAAGGAAAAGTTCTACTGAAGCACTGTTTGGTTCTTCTTTGGTAAGATGCAGAAAAAGCACACAGAGTGCTTGTGGTGTGTTCCTGATGGCCTCCTGAGCTACAACCATTTAACACTGTTGTCTTACAGGTGAGGTTGAGTGGCAGTGCCTTTAAGAATGAGGGAATAGTTTATTCAGCAGTTTATTTCGTTATTTTAATTTAAGGCATCCATTTGTACCTTAAAGGGACACTGTGTCTGAATGATGTACTTGACCCTTGTATATCACTGTGTTCACCATTCCCACCACTCTCCCCCATCACTGCAGAAGTAAAAATACTGCTGCCAGACTACATTCAGCACCAGGGGCTGACAGCTGACAGCTTGCTGGTTCTTGGTCTCTGAAATTTAGTGTCTCTGTGGCTGGATTGGTTATGCTGCATTCGCTAGAGAGAAATAACACTTGTGGTCACTGGCTCAGGCTGAAACTTTCAGTGTTAAATTGTATGAAAATGTCTTTTGCAGGAGGGGAAATCGACTGTGTTGATAAGGATGGTAACACCCCTCTGCACGTGGCTGCAAGATACGGACATGAGCTCTTGATCAACACCCTCATAACCAGCGGAGCCGATACTGCCAAGTAGGTGCTGAAGTGGAGCTGTTTCTAATGAGCAAGTGTTATGTCCGATGCCTGGAAACGCAACTGCTCCTCGGGTTCTGAAGTGGGAAGGTTAAAATGGATAAGCATAGTTGTACTGTACCTCAGTGGGGCGCGTGGGACTAGAATATGCACGACCGGGAAGTGTGGAGGGGAAGAAAACTCTGTTAAGTTCTTGGTGTGCCCAGTTACTCTGTTACAAGTAGTGCAAGTACTGCTTCTTTTTCCTGAAGCATTGATGTGGCACAGTGGTATTAATGTACATGAAGTACATACACATATATGTGTGTATATATATAAAGTGCATCCTGATCACAGTTCTTCCAGGAAGACCATAGTAAAGAGTTTGTTTAGGAAACTTAATTGGAAAAAAATTCAGACGCTTTCCAAGGGAAAGCATGTTCTTAAGTATCTAATTAGCCTCATGTTTATGATCTCTCATATATGGTGATTATTCTTTTGCCTTGTATCTTTTGGTAGGACATAACATAATTAATATAAATGCAGTATTGCAAAGCAGATGTTAGTAAGTATTTCTGATCTCAGTATAGCTAAAGCCTGTCTTGATGTTGCACGGTTTCTGATATTCATGTGGCGGAAATAATAGGGCTGTTTTTATCTGAATTGGCAAATTAGACACATTTGTGAATGTTATTGCTTTCTGCTTCAATTTAATTTTTTTCGTTTTTTTTTTTTTTTTCCCCCTCTTTCTCTTGTACATGTGTCAAGACTGCCCCCAAGTTAAGATTAGAATTGTCAGCTCAAATATTGGCACGTGCTAGATTATTCATATTTAAGTATTGTATAGTTCAGGTTCTTACAGTCTGTCCAAAGAAAACAGCAAACCTGAACATAAAGAAAGGGGGATGAGATGCCATGAGGGGTATCTGTACCAGGTGTTTAACAGCAGCATCTGATTTCATGAATGTAAGGTTTTGGCAATCACTCTTCCTGTCTCAAAAATATAATTTGTCTTCTACCTAGAACCTGCCAGAGAAATCAGTGACTTCTCTTGACTCACCTAGTTAGGAAGACCTGCTTTCAAATGCAAATGAGCTGCTTTTAGTTTTGAGGATACTTGCAGCTGTCAGTGTTTTGCTTGCTTGTTTGATGGCATTTAAGAAAGTGTCACATTTGCCCATACTCCTCTGTCAAGTATAAGTGTTGCCATGCAAACTCAGAAGGTGGAACAGATCTTCAATTGGCATGGATAATGAAATTCCACAGGCTTTAGCTAACGTCACTGGATTTTATTAATATAGCCAGCATGAAGATCTGGGTGTCTAAATAGATGTGTATGTTTTTCCTCTCTCTCTCTCCAGTACAGTCTGTCTCACTCTGTTGTCTTGAGGGTTTAAGGGAAAACGAGATGCAGTGGAATAGCCCACTCTTGGAATCAGGGTTATCCAGTTAGAAATTTCTATTTCACAGTTGGGTGACTGGAACATTGATCAAATAAAGTACTTTTTCCAGCAGCAGAAATAAGTGAAATAAGAAGTTGGCTCAGAGATACCAGGCAGATCACAATGATGCTGCTGTCTGTGCTAAATGTGCTTTCATATGTGCTGCATGTAAATAAATCTGGCTGAGTTCCTTGAATGGGCTTAGTAAAGAAAATTCTGCAGTGCTGTTTGCCACAACTGCAGACAGCTCAGTCAGTCTTTGAGGCAACTGCATTTGGAGGAGAAAGTGTCTTAAGTGATGGGAGGAACCGGTGGGAACAGAACAGTAGAAGTGGGACACTGGTTAGCAGATGTGCAGACAGTGTATTTTGATGGAAACCAGCCAAGACGTGCTGGGTAGGAAACCTTGACCTAAAAGATGAATAATATTGCATTAGATAACTAGGTAGAGGAGGAGATGAAGGGAAATGGGTGTAGGAAGAAGCACAGCAGCACAGAGTGTCCAATATTACCTTATATAATGAATCTACAGCTAGAAAATGCAACATGCAGCACCCAGGTGAAGTTCACACTGTTTTCTTCCAAGACCAGGCTGTCAGATCATCTCTTGATAGATTTACTCCAAGATACAGAAGCTGATTCTAGCAAAATTACAATTCGTGCAGCACCACAGGTCACTCCTCAGTGTTGTGAAGCAGCAAGGAGGACACATTTAATGTGAAGTCCAAGGAAGAAGAGGCCTGTGGATTCTGGAAAAAATAAGGTTTTTAAAAAGAAACCAAAATTATTTAAATACATTTCTGGACAGAATGTTGGAGAGAACAAAATATCTTTATAAACTTCCACATTAACTTTTGTTTAAAGCTTCATAAGTAATTATGATTTATGGTGGCTCTTTCAGAAAGACAAGTTCCTTTGTTTTTGGGTCCGTATCTGACATCCTCTTCCATGAGGTGATCATACTCTCCCATCCACCAATTGTCTTGCAGAAATGAAGGACTCATATGAATCCATCTGCTATTGTTCCAGAGTTAGTAATTTAAAAATATATATCTGCTGAAGCAGGCAGTAGATGATAATCTTGGTTTCAGAGCCTCTGTGTTTATGTGCACTTGGAGAACTGCCAGTAGGATAATGTTTCTAGAATAGCAAAATGCTTTACATAAAACAATGCTGAATGACAAGACACCAAGATGTCCAAACCCAAAAGTATTCTAAGACAGTAAGCAGTGGCATGCCTAGAGACTGAATTGGGATAATTTGCTGATATCAATTAAAGTTGCTGAGTGCTCAGCCTTGTTCAAAAACCATGTTGTTGCCTGATATAGATTTCGCCTAATGATAGGTGCCTACCTTTCCTTTTCTACCCATCATGTCTGCTCTGAGAAGTTTATAGTGTAATTGGAAAGAGGGTTGGTCATGTGTTAAAGGGAGAAAAAAGTGAAAGGGAGTGTGAGGAGAGTAGCTGGAGCAAATAGGAAAATGAGATTATTAGTCCTTAGGATCTAGAAGAAAACTGTGACTAAAGGCAAGTGTGAAGGGTCATCAGCTACTCCAGCCCCAGGAGTGAGAGGGGCAAGAAGGGGAGGCTTTGTAAACCCACATGAGAATTGTCTAAAGGATTTTAACTGCAGAAAAAACGAGTTTCAGAAATATAGAGAGGAGATTTTTGGCATTTACTTTCAGCTCAGAATGGCAGTTGCAGTATGTGTACTCGTGCAGAAATTTGTGCATCCCACAGTGGGCAATTGACTCCAAGCATTATCTGTTCTCTCTCTTCCTCCCTTACCTTTGCCTCGCCTTGAATTTTTAGAATCCTTCCTGCCACATTCTGTTCAAAGCATAATGCCAAGATTTTGCTGCATCAGAGTATTTTTAACTCCAGAGAAGGCTGTTAAGGAAATCCAGACAAAAATAATGGCAGGCACCATGGAAGAATCTTCCTGGAAAAGGATAAAAAAGCGCTGCCTTAGAGGGAGGAGCTTTTGATGTGCTGTGTCTGTACGCAACCTGCATTTTCACACGACTCTGTGTAACGAGGCTGTTGTGCCTTTCAGGTGTGGGATCCACAACATGTTCCCTTTACACTTAGCAGCGCTGAACGCTCACTCAGACTGCTGCAGGAAGTTGTTGTCATCGGGTAAGTCAGTCCCACGGCGTCCTTGGAGCTCGAGTAGTGTGTGTCTCTGCTGCTTTCCAGCCCCTCTTTGCTCATTGTTGTGAACTATTCCAATGAAAGACTTCCTGTGCCGCTGTGTTTGGCTGTGTGGTGCCGTGTACCGGAGTGTGCACGGCTTTCCTAACGGCGTGCTGGTACTTCCTCACATCCTGTACTGTTCCTGCCCAAAGCTCTTTCTCCCTGATGGGTTCAGAGGGTTTATAATAATTCACCAGAAGGAAAAAGGAAATTTAGGACCCTTTTCCAAACTGTAGGAACGTGAGGTACTGTTTTGTTTCAGGGGTTTCCCCCCTCCTCCCCCAAAGGAATTTATTTAGAAATTATCTCCTTGGGGTGTGCACTGGCACAGGTATTTACATCTCACTAAAGAAGATATATTTTTAAAGTGTGATTCTGAATCCATATGGAGTTAATGAGTTAGGCTGGCCAAAGCTCTGTGGGCACGAGAGGGGAAATGAGTGAACATAGTGTAAAGAGAGCAGTCTTGGAATCCTCAGCAGAGCCCAAAGCAGAAGAAGCAGGAGCTTGCTGATGCAACCATTTCAACGAGACACTAATCAGGGGTCAAATCCCAAATTCTGTTTGTTGGTTTGTTTTTTTTTTTTTTTTTCCAGGCAAGAGTTCCCATGAGTTAAAAAGGTTAAAAGGCAGATCCATATCCCTTTTCTAGAAAATTCCTTCATTACTTAACACGTAAAATGTCCTACCACTACTTTTCTCCCTAAACTACCCTTTAGAATATAAAAAAAATGTGAAAAATAGTAATTACAGACCCCATTACATTAAACTGTGGTGCACTCTGGCCTTGAACACTAGATTGGGAAGGAAGAGAAAATGCTCTGGGTGACCAGAGTTAACACTGCCAGGATTATATCTTTGGCCTTGTGCATCATATTGAATATCCCTGCACGCTCCTGGAAGCCTCTTTCCAATCTGAAAACCACACGCAATAAAAACAACCCCCAATCCGTGTTTAGGCTGACTCTGTGGTTCTTCCTCACGTCTCCGTGTTTTCTGTCCTCGTGTCCTGCTGTCTCAGTCCTCTTGATAAGTATCTGCCTCATAAATGCCTGCCACATGGCCGTAAATAGGGATGTGGCGCAGAGCTGGATGCGGAAATAGACGCTCGTCAACTTTCGCAGCTCTTTTTATAGAGCTGCCAAATCAGAGCAGCTGCTCCGCCGTTCCCGTGACAACCTCTCTCTGACTGTAGTTGCTTGCGTGCTGTTTTTTTTCCGACTAACTGATTTTTCTGTCTCTGCGATGTTTCTTGTGGTTTAACTAGGACAAAAGTATAGCATAGTGTCCTTGTTTAGTAATGAGCACGTGCTGTCTGCAGGCTTTGAAATAGACACCCCCGATAGTTTCGGAAGAACGTGCCTCCACGCTGCCGCTGCAGGAGGGTGAGTAGCTGCCTCTGTAGCTGGTTGAAGTTATCTTGTGGCTTCGTTGCAGGTTTGGTGCCGGCCAACTTGACTGTGCCACCCACAGGGGAATTTAGGGATGTGCAAGGGAAGCGAAGTGGCCTGATGTCAAAATTGAGTCACTCGGGGCTGTCCTTTGCCGCTGCCTTCGTGTTGGGGTGTGCTTGCAGAGGAAAGGAGGTGATCTGAATCCCTCTACTGCAGCAGGCTGGGTTGTGATTTGAAGCGTGGGTTTCAGGCATTGGGTAAAACTCTTTCTTTTCGTGCCCTTGTGAAGACTGGTTCTGTTTCTGTGGGGTCCTGCACACTCAGCCAGGCCTGCCTGTTGGGCACAGCAGTCCCTGAGGGCCAGCGGTCTGCAGGAAATCATCAGTTCCTAGGGCACAGCAAGTGAGGAGTAGGAGCTGTAGAGCTGGGATGCTGCTGGCAGAGGTTATTCCTGGCCTTTCTTTGCCTTTGGACTGTGTCCTTGTCCGAAAATGCAGCTGTGCAACAGTGCCCATCACATTGCAGCCTTGGAGTCCAAATGCAGTTTGTCTCCCTCTTCGATTTTGCAGGTGCAAGTTTAAAAGTTTCTAAAAGAGAAACCAACCTAAATCCAACCAACCAACTTCCAAATTGGAAAGTCAAAAGGCTCACCCTTCTCTCAGGGTGATGCATTCCTGACAAATGCTGGAGGGCCAGAAATGGAAATTGCAGTGAAAGTTGAAATACGTCAATTTAAGCTGTAAATGCAGCATTCAGTTAATTTAAATATTTCCAAATAATTGTCAGTGAAGTGCTGCGATGTTAACCTAGCAGAAGGACAAAACCCTTGGCAATCATTGAGTTTTGACTCTCCTGTTGAGTACTTTATGGCTCAGAAAACAGCTGAAATGGAGCCTTGGCTATAGCCCGTCTTGGATTCTCCGTGGTTATACGAAGCAGAAATGCTCGTCCACAGCAAATACTTGGCAATCTTTCTGGAAGTTGCTTTTTCTTCTCAGTGAACCAAAATATATATTACAATGTTTTTGTTACTACAAAAGGAAAAGCTAATAAAATTGATCCAAATATTGGTTTTATTATTCCTGTAGTATTACTCTTCCTGATACTTCTCTCACATTAATAGAGGAGATGTGACAGTTGCTTGGATGGAGATTATTATAATATAGTTCAGATGTTACCTCTTTGATAAGGCTACACCCCAAGAGAATAATAAAAACATCCTAGAAGACTCAAAGAGAAGTAGAGTCTTCACGAGAAGCAAAAGTGGCTCATGAAAATAAGCTGTATTTTCCCAGTGGCTTACTATAATTGTCACACCAGCAAGTTTTTTTATTTTTAGTACGTTGTGGTGAGTGTTCTGTAGTTATTTTATGCAACTGCAATTTAGAGTAGGGATCAACATACTCCAAAATATTGCATAATTGCACCCAGTCTTTTTTTTTTTTCTGTAGCTGGAGATTTACAAAAAGCATTAGTTTTTTTTTTCCTGACACGTGCCTGTTACTTGCATTACATTAATGGGAGTTGCATGGGTGCTAGGAAAAGAACATACTTGAAAGGCCTGCTCATCTGAGTGTGAACATGGGTGATTTATTGCCTCTGTGAATGACAAGGGTTCTTGGAAAGTGCTGCACTTCTTTGTGTCATTTTCTGACTTGGAGCCATACCTTTAGTTGCTTGAATTACAAAAGATATGAGAATTCAGCTGATTTATTTCCTGTTAAAAATCACCTGGCTTTAAACAAGATGAGGAAACCATGATGGTGTGGTGGATTCTTCCCCACTTATATAAATGCCACGTTGATATGAGCATCACTTGAAATAGCTATGCCCCTTATTCAGCAAAGCTCTTGGAGATGTGCTTAGATCTCTCAATAGTCAACAAATCATATGGGAATAAATCTAAAAGTGACTCTTGTGATTATATCTCGCTAAGTAAACAGGATTTGAGCAAAGTGCTTGCTGCTGAATGCTTTGCTGAGTGGGGGTGGATTTCGTTAAATGTCACCTCTTCATTATTAGACTGGCATTTTAGAAGCAACAACTTTCTTTAGAAGTTCTCTTGTAAAATACCAGTTCAGTGTGGGAAGCACTGAAGTACAGCTCCCATTGAAAATCTCCAAACACACTGAATTCTGATCACATTTACTGTGCTCTCTTTGGAAAATTAGTTTCTTTTTCTCTTCTGCAGAAGAGAAGTTTGAGGTTTTTTAGGGGGAAAAAAAAGTGTGTTTTTAAAGCTTCATTTTCTGTTTGATAGAATTTCACGTTGTAGTTGGCTGTACCCTGTATTTGCACAGCAAGTAATACAAAAATGATCAGAGTAACTTTTTCCTTTTGGGGGAGAGGAGGCAATAGAGATGGAAGGTTCTGTTTTGTTCATGTTTTGTTTTCTTTTCTTTCCAGTAATGTAGAATGTATAAAGCTCTTGCAAAGCAGTGGAGCAGATTTTAATAAGAAGGACAAATGCGGAAGGTAGGTAAAATATGAAGCTCTTTTAAAAAAGAATCAGTCTATCAGACAAGGAATAAAGGCCACATCAGTCTGGAAATCATATGTTCTATGAAAAATGGCAGTAAAATAAAGTAGTTTGGCCTTCTCTGCAGAACTCTTGCTGCTGCAGTTATATGCCAGACAGACAGGTGCAGACTTCATTAAATACATTAAAGCCATTCCACCCCCTTGAGCTTTCTCTTTTAAAAATATCACAGGGTTTTTTTCCTACTGCCTAAATTCTTGTGCTTGTGTGCCTAAGACAAGCCTGGGTTATGATGGTAGGATAGCTGCTATTTGCTGTGCTTCCTAGAGGATTCCACCCCCTATAGGAAGCATTGCTGTGCCAGCTGAACAAGATGCTGCAAGGGACACTGTGCTTTGCTCTGCCTCCCAACTGGAAAGTAACATGTATGTAGAGCCACAGCAGAGGCTGTCACCAGGAATAGGTTGTTTGCAAGACACAGGCTGGTGGTCTGTATCCTTTTAGAATTTGTAGGAGCACCAGAGCTTCCTATTAACACCATATTTTGTTAAATTTCCATAAATTATGGCGCTGATATCGACTGTTGGAAATCTGTAGGAATGCAACACTCAAGATTTATCTTTACCCTTGGCTGTGCATATTGGAATACGAGGTAACGAATTGCCACTCCTGTTCCAGGACACCTTTGCACTATGCAGCTGCAAATTGCCATTTCCACTGTATTGAGACGCTGGTGACGACAGGAGCCAATATTAACGACACAGATGACTGGGGCCGCACCCCTTTGCACTACGCTGCTGCTTCTGACATGGACCGAAAGTAAGAAAGCCTCTGTGTGATTCTTGTTTGGAGTGTTTTGCTAAATCAGAGTCATTCTACTCTTTTCATGTTGCCCTGTGGTTTGAGCCAAAAAAAGGATCCCGCTAGCAAAGGAGTTCCTCTCAGCTGTATGCACAACTCCACACTGAGTTACTCTGACAAGCCAAATCCTCAGGTGATGTGGCATTTCGGCTCCACGGTTTACCTTTGAAGTGACACACAGTTGTGCAGTCACCCTGTCCTACCGAACTAATTTCACAACGTTTTGTCTTTGTTTTCCTCTGTGTGATTTCCTCACAAGCTCAGTGGATTTTCTGCATCTGCACGTCCATCAGAAGGGGTGGAGCGAGAGACAGCAGGAGAGGTTTTACTAGATGGGCCGCACTGACAGACTCTGGCATTCTGACAAACTTCTGGAAAAGATGGGATAGATCTAACCATCAGTCTAACTCCACTGTCAGGACTGATAAAAGTGCTCACCCTGTCCAAACAGGTTGCTTTTTTAGAGAGAGGCCTGGGGAATATCCTTTGGCAGATCACAGTGTTATTCTTATGAGAAAAGGGGAAAACAGCTGCAAAACTTAGAAATGCTGTGGTTAGTGACTGCAATTTTAATTCCCAGATTGTTGCATATTTTGGCAATCTCTTCCTTATAACATACTGTATAAAACAGACTCAATTATCCAATTAGTTCTTTCTTAAAACTGTTAGCAACCTGTATTTATTTTAGGTCATCCTGTGCTTCTCTGTCTCATTCCTCTAGACACTAAGGATCCAGTTTTTGGTTTCCTGGGTAGTGAGATCTGGTGAAAGTACATCTGCATCATTCCCAGCAGAATACCACCTCAAAGCTACAGGGGGAAAAGTTTGGTTTAACTTTGTGGCAGAGTTTTGAATGCCACATCAGAGCCTTGATAGCTTCTGCATTATTTGCTATGATAACACTGATAAAAAAATGTCTTCCCCATCACCCTCAAAACTAAACAGTGTTGAGAAGAAGGAGGGAGGATTGTCAAAGGTCTGTGCTTGGCACTAAAATCAAGGTAGGCTTGTAGGAAGGCTTTCACCACTGGCTGTTTCTAATTCTGTCTTACCAGGGTGAGGTGTTACTGGAAGTGTTGAGAATGATTCACTGTGTGTTTTTCAGCTTTTGGTTCTTGGTAGGTGAAGTTCCTGCATTTAAACAAGCTCTTGGTTAACTTCAGGATGTATCTGCTTTCATCCCTTCTTTAAAAAAAAAAAGCTTTCTTTAGTCACATCCTGAACTTTGGTAGGAATATGTGGCCTTTATTTGCCTTCACAGTCCAAACCTAAATTGGTTCAGATGTTGTGATGCTGTCTTCTTACTAATTTTTTCAGTTTGAGATGTTCTGGAAGAAGCCTTGTTACATAGATGAAAAGCTATTTACAGTCTGTGATTTTATAGGCCAGCAATTTATTTGTCCTGCTCTATGTCAGAAAACTCCCAAGGTCAGGCAATCTCCGTCCAAAGAATATTCATCATTAACTTTGGATGTGGACAGTTAATGAACAGGGAAAAGTCTTGGTGCAGTGAGGTTGCCCTGCTGTTTCAGCTATTCTGGTAAACTGTCGTTTATGATCTTGGGAAAGCACAGCATACAGAACAGCTACAGAAATCACACAGCATTTTCATTAACGAGGCAGTTGCAGATTCTGAGTATGTACTTTTTCCCTAGATCATCGCTTATTCTGTTCAGGGAACCTTGTTTTGGGGATCTCACTGATTTTTAGTGAACTGAAAGAAGATGCAAGTAGGAATTCAGAATAGCTCAGGAATACTGTCTATGAGCTTACAGTGTTAATATTCAAGGGTGTTATTTTATTAATAATTAAGTCTTTTCTGAGTCAGTGGGCAACAGACAGACCCTGAGTTTGTAGAACAACCAATTATTGCCAGCACCTACAGGAAGAATGTCAAATCTTGACATCACAAATGGGAAAGGGCACATTAAAGACAGATGTACTGTTTTGTGCAGGATCCATTTGGGAATATTTTGTATTATATTAGGGTGGAAATTAGCAAACTGTCTTTCTACCAACCTTTCAAGTATGAATCCATGATGATAACAGATTGGAAACATATTCTGTGTTGTCCTTGGTGGCCAAGAAAGATGGTAATCACAAGCTCATGACTGTAAGCTCGCAAATCGTAGTCTGTCTGCTGTGCATCCAGCTGGGAAGCAGAGGTGCCAAAAATCATTGGGTATGCAGGAATATGATGACATGCTGAGCTCTTTCAGAATTTCCCTCAGAAACTAAAGAACCTGACCACGAGATCACACAGCCTTGCCAATATATTTGACAGATGGTGAGAGAGTCAGCTAATGCAGATTCAAGATAGACCGATATAGTATCAGTGAATAAAGCTGTTCTAAATCCTAAATGCTAGAGAAGAACTAGCAGATTATTGTAGAAAGAAGCAAGATGTGGTAATCCTGAGCTACTCTCTTGAAAAGAAAAAAAATGCACAACATTGCTGTGGGAGAAACAGAAGGATTCTAGAAAGTGATGGTCAAATTGTATCTGATAGAAATCAGAATTATTTTTTTCTTTCTTGAGGCATTTACTTGTGGGACAATAAACTACCATGCTGTAGTTGTCTCAATAGCTTGCAAAGCTTAGTAACTGCAGACCCACGCAGTACACTCTTTTAAATTTCATTATTCTTACTGTTGGCTGGAGGAGACCAGCTCCTTGCAGATGAGGTTGGGGATGGGTGGCAGACGGCATCAAAATCAATGGCTTGGTATTTGGAAAATAAGTTGCATTTTTCTGTCCTCTATGCTAAGAAGAAAGAATATTTTAGGCAACTCCCACGAAAATGCTGAAGAACTTGAAAGAACCACTGAGATGAAGGAAAAAGAAGCTGCATTGTAAGTTTGGTGTCAAAAAAGCAGTTAGGGTTCACTGCTGGAGAGCACCACTGCTTTGGTTTGCAGTTTTACACTCTGCTCTTGCTCGTTCCTTGCTCTGCTAAACACAATGCTTGGCTTCAGTGAGGGCTAACCTAGAGAAACAAGCTCCACGCTCTTCTGTGTGCACATGTGCCTCAATATTTCTGTTTCTGTGCTTGTGGCCGTTTCTCAATGGAAAATGTACAGCTTCAGTGATGTTATGATTTTTTTAGTATCATGCACAACATAGTATGTATATTGCAAAAAGTAGTAGCCAATGGCTTTCTCAATGCATTCACTGGGATTAACATTTTCATCTATCTGCTTAGTGATTTAAAAAAAAAACAAACCCTTTCTCATATGACAGCCTTACATTCACTACAGATCACAGGCTATGGAAGAAAATACTACTAATAAAAATGATGGTATCTTGATTGAATAATGGAAAGTAAAGAGAGCAAAAGAGACCTTTTGAAAAACATAGTTTAAAAAAAAAGCCAACAAAGAAGAAAATATATTCATGATGTACATGTCAGAAAATTAACTCATTTAAGTCTCTGTTCTCCAGCCTGCCATAGTGCATGGTTGGAGGCTGATGGTTTGATATATGAGTTTTTATCTGAGTAGTAGCAGTTCTAGGCTGTTTACATGGTGGCACAGAGCTGCACAGTTTTCTTCCAGCCTTTGTAGTAGAAAACCGTTTTTGTAATCTAGAGTAGCCACAAAAGTTGGGTTGAAGATTTTTTTCATGAAGATGATCCTCAATGATGAGTGGGGATTTTCTCATTTAAAAAAAAAAAAAAAAAAAAGTGAATGTGAGGAGCTATTGGTGACAAGTGATTTACTGTGCTGCTACAAACACAGCATTAACAACCGCCAGCTTTCAGTGCCGCTTCCAGTTGCAGTGAAGGAGGAGTCTATTGAATATTGTGAGCTCACATTTACACCGGTGAATTACCCACAGGTGTCTAGAGTTCCTTCTGCAGAACGACGCCAATCCATCCATCCAGGACAAAGAGGGGTACAACACTGTGCATTATGCTGCTGCATACGGGCACCGGCAGTGCTTGGAACTGGTGAGTGCTGTTTCACAAGTCTCTATCTGCTGTTGTATTTGTGCATATGCTAATATTGGGAACTCCCCCGATGGCTACTATCGAGTTCTTTTGATATTCAGAAAGCTGTCAAAACCTGCAATATGGTGCAGCAAACTCGAATATATGCACCCAGATGTATCTTAAAAACAAGTTCATCTTGATTGTCCAGTCCTTATTCAATGAGCTTGTACTTAAACGTTGTCTTTGAGTGGAGTTTATGTGTGCACACGTTATTTTTAACTGTGATCAAAGTATTCCCGGTGTGTGTGTATGTGCCAGTAGTAAGGGACAGCTCCTGGTACATGACAGAGAATGTGCCTTATTTACCTGACACTTTATCTCACCTGCAAACTGAGAGAGTAAATAGTTTTTGTCAGCTGTATACCTGCAGTTTCTTTTTTTGCCTCTAGTGAAATAATAGCAGCATTGATAAAATAACCAGAATCAAGATTAACCTTGTATAAAATGTAACTGGGTTTTTTTTCCCTTTGTTGTTTTTTACTATTCTCTGCCTGAGTGATTAGAAATTGCATCTTATAAAAAGTCAAAAATTTTTAGCCAAACATTGCTGTTGGGAGATGTGTAGGGTGGATTTACAGATGTTTGCTACTTGTAAAAGTAAGTGTCTTGAAGATGGGTGTTAACTGCTTGATATCCAGGGTGGTCATATATAAACAGACTTAAATTGCTTTAAAAAAAATAAAGCTCTGTTTAGAAAAATTGTGCAGATTTTCATCCTTTGTAAGAACACTGTGTGCTGTTTAGTGTTGCATGTTGTTTGGTTCTTTCTATGTTGAAGACTCAAAGTATTTAATTACTGAGAAGGAGCTCTGCACAGCACGTGCTGCTTTCACACCGCGTGTGCCACCACAGGAAAAGTGCTGCAGCTGGCCTGGGGCAGGATCCCAGCAGCTTGGAAACCCTGGGCAGTAATTACACCAGGGCAGGACTGGGGCAGAATTTCAGGTGGGATGTTAAGCCTTTTTAGCTCCCACCTGCGAGCATGTATATTTAGGACACTTAAAATATCCCTGCTCCTTTGTTGTTTGGGGCACTGGATTTGGCCTTGCCTTGTTTAGAGCCCTCTCCTAGAGCTGATCTATGGTGACTCTGCCTGTGAGGATGGAGGGGTTCTCTGCTGAGCCTGACCTCCATTTGGAACAAAACCAAATGTTCTTGGCATACATAGAGAGGGGAGTGCTCTGTGCTCTGTACAAGCCCACACATGTACAGCCACAGCAACGTGTAATGCAATCTCACCCATGTCTCATCACCAGATTCTTGTATGACTTGCACAAGCAGAGACCTCCGTAAAAGCCTCTTCACTGGGGGATTCTCTTTCAGCCTCCATATCATAGTCCCTGGGTGCCATGAAGCACAGGTCAGGCTCCTCTCTGTTGTTGTACTTGTTGCTGTGTGTGTTTTCTGGCAACAAATGACAGACCTGCTATCGACTCCTGGTGTTGATTAGGCTTGGCAGACAAAAGAAAGGGATGGAAATGCAGTGCATATCAGAGGTGTTGGGTTTTCTTTTAATTTTGGGCGGGTGAAATGCAAACCTTGGGCCAGAAACAGCTGTGCAGCAAGTGTTCTATATTTGGGCAGAAAAATTCCATGTTTTCCCATCTGAGTCTTGCTGTATTTGTGACTGTAGCTGCAGTATGGAAACCCAAGGTCAAGCATCATTTGCAGAGTTAGTCACACAGCTGTTCTGTGTACAATGGAAAAGTGCTATGGATTTGAGTCTTTTGCAGGCACAGGACCACTGCTCTGTACTAGGATGTCAGCCTGGAAGTTTTGAGGGGACCAGGATTTTGCCACTGGTGTTTAGAGTCTCATTTTCTCTCTGTAATACAGACACTCAGTGTGTCAAAGCATTTGTGCTCATCCAGCAGTAGGACCAGGACCTGCCACCTTTGCACTCACTGGTAGCAGAAGGTGATTCAGTTTTGTTGTAGCGAGCTACAAAGTCCCGAGTTTAGTAACTTTATATTTGATAAAGCTGACTAAATGACTGGTACAGAAATCACCATTACACTGATATCTTTTCAGTGCTAACATTCAGGGTGGTAAAAGGGCAGAGAGCGGAGTCTTGAGTAGCTGAAAGGTAATTGTACTGTGTGCATGAAATGGGAAAGAATCCTTGTGCCTGAGTTTATTCACTTATTCCAACATGAGACAGGGAGATTTTTTTATTTTGTTTTAATACATGCAGTAATGAGATAAACTGATTTCTTTCTTAAAAGCACTAACTTTGAACCACTCATCTGTATCACAGGAACTCCAACATATGGAATATTCATTCCAAAATATTTCCAATCCAAGAAGATATTCTCAGGCATGATTATTGAAATAAAACCATTATTTTTCAGTGCCAAAATAAGTCTTATTTTACTGTTTTATCCCCTGGGTAAATATTTTTATTATCGATAGATCAAAAATAAAAATATCTAGGAATTATCTATCCTAAAACAAGACAGTTCTTTATGGGCCCAAAATTTCTTAGAGCAAAGAGTTCATGTGAAATATGGAGCTTTCATCCTAGTCCAAACTAAGTCAAGGTGGGTGCAACAATAATCTTGTTTTTCTATGAGTAATAATTACTAATATTTCTCTACATGCAAAAGACCAAACTTCAGCAAAATGTTAGGGAATTATTTTGGTGTTCCAGAATATGGCAAATTCATCAAGGACCCTCTAAGATTAATTTTTATTTCCCCTCTCCCCTCAGTTTTTTTATAACAGGTATCTAAAAGAGCTCATTCCTAAATAAATGTTCACTTTCAAAAGTAAGTCCAAAGAAGAAGATGCAGCATCCAGTGGAGTTTCCCTCACTAGGGGATTTGGTCTGTGCTTTAAGCACCAGAGCTTCTCAGTGTTGTAAAATATTTACATGTTTCAGTGCAGTTTAGGAAAGGTTGGTTTATCTATGAAAACATACTTTTATTTTTTGACTTTCATGTTTACTGTGAGCCCAGTACTTTTGGCTCCATTTCTCTGTGTGAAGAGCAAAGGTATTAGGAGGAATAAGAGTGAAAAGGTCAGATCCTTTGACCCAAACAAACAAAATTTGTGCTTGTGTGTTCCAACCACAGAACTCAACAACAGAAGCTTTTTTCCTGGAGGACCTTTAGGTTGTCTGGGATATCAGTGGGGTAGTTGCCCTGCAATGAGTGATGGGATGTTGCTAAAAAGAGAAGAGTGGAAGCAGACTCTTCAGTTCTTTCTCCATCTGTAAGGAGCCATTCATAAAGGCTGAACGGTGGGCATGTGTGCTTGCAAGCAACTGAAACTCCCATCTGCCTTCCTACTTCTAAAAATAACCTCGAGTTTGTTTAGATTGGGACTGACTTTGGTGTTCAGTAGTCAGGGATGTTGGTCACAACTGCTAGCTGGTATTTTAGAGCTGATCACGTCACAAAACTACTTTGAAAAAAAAAAAAAGAAAAATATGGTTGGGTTTTCTTTCATTGAAATGATCTCTTATCACAAAATCTTTATTGATGTGAAAAGAGTAGAATTTAAATTGTAATTTCACATTAAAATTCTATCTGGAGAGACAGTCAAGCACTTTGTGCTGATAAAAACAGGTTTCTGTGCAATGCTAGGGCAAACAGAATTAAATGCCCGCCTCCTGTAGTGAAATCTCTGACTGTAAGAATTGATGGTTGTTTTTTCTTTTAATCTGCTCTTCTCCTTATTCTATTAGTAAATGACAATCACTCTTTGACTAACAGAAATTGAATCAGCGCAGGGGCTAATTCATTTGAGGCTGGGAGGAGAGCAAGGTTTAACCAAAAGCCACGTCCAAAAGAAAAGCCCAATCTCTGCCTGCCTGAAGCAAGGTGATGGCAGAGCTGTGCGTGCCAGGGAGAAGGGGCAGAGGGAGATGTCTGGCAGCAGAAGGCCATTTTGGCCGTGCTGTGAAAGGAGAGGCTGGGGAACACTTTTATTAGCCCAGCCCTTGCCACTCCAAGGTAGTTAACCACGCCTTCAAACACTTGGTTCCTTAACCTGGGGAGAAATTCAAATCACAGACCCCACAACTCTTCCATGTGGCTGCTGCTAATTATCTATGTCTTGTATCAACAAGAATGTGTTCATTCATCCATCTGAGAGCAGGATGCTGGTAATGAGTGAATCACAAGCGTGGTTGGGATAGGTGTTAAAAAGCTCTTTCCACATGGGGATCTGGCTCCGGTGCTCGTCCAGTGGCAGCCTCTTGCTGACCCAGATCTCTTTATTCAGGGGATACATTCTGGGCTTTCTCCTTCATAAATGCCTGTCTGTTCCACAACCAACACCCTCCTTCTCAAAGGGAGCATTTTGTCTGAACCACAGATGACAGTGTTTTGTGTGGTAAATTCCTTCGTACCTATGTCTATGAGAGCTTTTCCAACACTGAAGCTCCTTTTTTTCAGCTGAGAAGTGCAAAAGTCATTAACTGAAGTGTTTCCAAAGGAGAAGAACTTAGGAACTTAATGCTTAAAAAAAATTTTAATAAACCTTATTTGCCTCTCAGTTCTAGAATCCCCCAAATCATGGCAGATTGACTTAAGCTTTGATGTCAGCATTTGTGCAATATGTACCCACTGGTTAAATGATCAATAGGAGCCTATATATGCTAGATACGCTGATATATTTTAGCTTATCATGGTACAATCTGTCTTAAATTTTATGTTTTGGAAAGTAGATAATTTTGATTTTAAAAATGTTTCCTAGAAAGCTAATGCTGCTTATGATCTCAGTGAGTGCAGCGATTTACCATTTGCTCTGGCACCCTGCTGGCACTTTGGTTTGGAGGACAGAGTATTGCCTAGCATCTCTGAGGTTTATTTTCTGTCTCTCTGACAGATCTTGTCTTTTTTTAGTCTATATTTTTATTTTCCCGGGGTGGAGAAGCAAGGCACTTACATCTGCTGCCTTCTGACAGAGAACACAAGGCCATTGCAGGAGAGATTTTTCCTTCAGTTTGGAAAGAGCTCATGGACTTCTGCTGTTGCCTTAAATACCTGTCTGTGTATCTGTGTGTGTGGTGTTTAAATGTAAATGTGGGAAGAATATCTGACTCCTTCAAATCTACTGAATCCAATGAAAAGGACGTTTGATCAGGGCATGATGCATTGCGTTAGAGTGATGTACAGCTCTCAGAAAGAGCTGAAGTCACTGGAGTTTTAGGGGTATAATCAGGCTTATTTATTGAAGGCAAGATGTTTGCCTGCATGAGCAGACTTTCAAACAGAAATATCCCTGGTTTATTCGTATTTGTAGGTTTACTAAGTGATCAAACTTCATTAAGCAAAGTCTCCCACAGTGTGTATTTTGTATCTGCAGGTCTGTTTGATCTTAAACACTCCCATTATTTCCCTCCTTTCCCTCCTCCCTTGGGAAGTAATGCAAGTGCTGTCTATCCACAGTGGCTGTAGCCTTGTTGCTTCAGGAGTATTTCCTCTGTGGGTGGGCAGGGTAGACATGGGGCACACACGATCAGGTCTTGATTCTGTTCATGCACTGCTTGCAATGCAGTTATTGTACAGGAAAAATGAAACAAAAAAAACCCAAGAAACACTTGCAGATTACCATTATACTTAAATGCTTCTGTCTTTAATTATTCTAATTGACATTTTTAATTAGATTGGAAGCAAAACTCCATTGGATATAGTGAGTAAATGAAAAACGATTGCATGTTGTGTATTTTCTTCGTATTTTGCAAATCCTTGTATTCACTCTGATAAAGGCTGAGGAAGGAGAATCACAACTCTGAACTAGCATGCCATGTATTTCAAAAAATTGCATGTGGGCTGCTTTTGCTTCCATTGGATTTCCTTCTTCCTGTTGCTTACAGGCTCCAGCTTTGCTCAAAGTCTGTTGCTTCTCCTCAGTCAGTCTTAGGAGTTGTGAGTCCGGTGCACGTTCCTGACTGGCATGACACTTTCCTGGGTGTTCAAGTAACTTTGCATTTGGTCATGTGAAATGGGACCAACACTTGTCTGTCTTCTGAAAGTCTGTGGCCGATTTCAAAGTGGTTCAGAGAAGAAATGTAAATTACTCAGCTTCAAGTGAGCCTGAATTTAAAAAGCACTTGTGTGTATTGCAGAGCATAGGCTCAAATGAGAGGAGAGTAGTAAAAATAACATTGAAATGCACATTTTAAAAGCTGACTGTCACTGTATTTCACCAGTGCTCAAATTTTCTATCCGAAGAGCAAATCTTTAAGGATAACTATTTCTCTTAAGATAAGCCTTTCTATATCTTTTGGACAACTGTATGAAATTTGCAAAAGTCTCACCTGCTAAGAGGGTCCTTAAAGCAAAGTGTGAGGCTCTAAAGAACCTCCGAGTTAGAATTTCTGGCCAGAAAGAAATGTGCTATATATGACTTGAGTGGGAAAGTCCCAAGTTCAAATCTCTGCTCTGACTGACAAAGAAATTGGACTTCCAAATGCCCAGAAGAGATCAACATATTGTGCTGGCTGGTAGTGGGTGGGATCTCTCACTCTCATTTGGAACTGTCCTCCGTGTATAAATACTCACTGGGTGAGAATCTCCTCTCTGTGACCCATCAAGTATGGCTAATTAATATGAAATGATCTTGTATGGAGTGGAAACACTCCAGCAGAAGATCCGTGCCCCAGGTGAGAACAGCCAGTGGCCTGGAGGTTTGCTGGAGTTTTCAGATTTAGATGTGTTTAAAGACCTGAACATTATTCTCTCATGTGCCAGGTAAGTGTCCTGTTTGCATGGGGGTGGCTGTTCTGGGGGGGCACTGGTTACTTAAATTTTGTACTGGAAGAGTTGCATGGAACTACTCGATAAATGTGTTCAGGCTCAGTCTACCTAAGCTCTTGTGAAACTACTTCTTGCTTATGTTATTTTAACTTCGCCCATGATCTGTGCACGTGAGTGAAATTGATGTAAATATTGATTAATCTGATTTTTAAAGCCTGATCTTAGCAAAACATCAGCCACTGGGTTAAGGGTGCATATTGACTTGAACCTGATCAAATTAAAATAATTTGAGCATTTGTATTTACGAACACGGAGAGAGCTTACAGGATTGCTTGTTCCCCTGAGGATATGTTTGTGCCAGTTCACTTTGAATTATTCAATCAAGAATAATTCTGAGATTTAAAAATGCGCTTCCCTGATATACAGTAGTACAGAGGTTAATTCTTTTACTCTTTTCTATATAATCAGAAACAACTGATGAGAGTTTTCAATCTTGTGCTTGCTACTTGCTGGAAAAACCTTTATTTAAAAGAAGCTGCTACTGATATGTTTCCTCCCAGTAGAGACAATTATCTATTGCAATTTATCAAGAAAGATGAGATGCAAAGTGACATCTAGCTGAAATATATTTTTATTCAGTTCTGAAAGTGACTTTAAAAAGCAATACTAGTTCCACTTGTGAATGACCTTGTAAGTGATAAGCTTCATCACTGTGTAATTATTGCAGAAGAGCAGTGTTCAACTTAAAATTTTGTCTCAATTGCCATTTGATCAGCTCTTTACATGTGTGAAAATTTCTGAACGCTGTTTGATTAATAACCTTTCAGAGTAAAGCCATTTATGGAATACACACGTTTAATCTAACATTTTGCCATTTTACAATCAGCATTAAGAGCGCTGCAAGTCTGCGTGTTGCAATGTTGAAGTTGCCTTACTAAAATAGTAAAACTCCCAGAAAAAAGTCACTTTAAACTTCAGTGCCGGGTAGCTCAAACCTTTGACATAACTATCGGGAGTGCCTTTAAATAGCTGTGCCTGGAGGTGCCTGTGTGTGATGGCTGGGACAGGATCACACATCCTCTTCTCCTTTAGGGTTTGAGGTGGCACCCATCGTGTCCCATAGCACCGCAGTGTCTGTGGTTTGAAGTTTCTTTTGACTCTTCCTTTTAAAAGTGTAGCTTAAACCTTTTATGCATGATGAAAGTCTTAGATTCTGTTCTGCCTAACAGTAATTTTAAATTACTGAGATGCTTCAATGAGCTGTCTTTTTTTTTTTTTTTTTTTTTTTTTAAATCAGGGCTGAATTTTAGAATATGTTATAGTCTATAAGGACAGTCATATGAAGTACCCTGAGTCATTAACTGGCATATCTGAATGCCTCAAAAAATGAAGAGGGGGAACACACACCATATCATATATGCCAGATAGTCATTTCTTATAACCACAGAATAAAATCAAACAGTAAATCTTCTTATGCCTGTAAATATTTCCTTACTGCACAAATAAAATGGTGAGAACTGTAGAAATTAATAACCTTCATGCTGAACTGGGGCAGAGAAGATAGTTTGTAACAGTAACCCTGTAGTGCTGTTAGTTTGGAAGAATAGAACTGAATAATTGATGTGTTTTATCTTGCTTTGCCTGTGTCTCCCTCCCAAAGCACTCACATTCATGCTTTTGAAGAAAGACTTCACAAAATAACTACATACAGTATTAAATAGTGCTGTTATGGGAAGAGGAGGGGTCATGCTGGAAATTTCCAAGAGGCAGAAAGCGAGTAAGGCTAGCCTTGCCTTTTCAAAGGTTCTACCCTAAGCACAGGGAGGAGTGCCCATCAATCTCGGTGTCTTTGCACAGTTCTGACATGCACTTCAAATCTGTGGCACTCAGAAACGTGATCAGCTAACAGGCAGCACTGCAAAGTCACAAAACCAAGAGATGTGATATGCTGGGACATTCTCCAGCCACCCACGAGTAACCATAAAGTGTTGGTAATTCATGCTGATTTGTGTGTCTTCGGTGAAATGCCCTGGCCAGCTCTGCAGGCAGGTGTGGATGGCAGCACAGCAGACACGCTGTGATTGCTCTGCGGGGTCTGTGCATTTAAGCTTCCACGGCTGCCAGGGCAAATGATTTCCAGCGATAAATTAGCCTTTTTAAAAACTGATGCAATTATGGATAGCTGCTTCTAAGTATAATGGAGCTAGAGTCCCTCAAAGACACACTGTTTCATGTGCTCTTATAACAAGCAGATGGAATTTACTATAAATGCATCCACAGAACATGGGAGAAACTGGAGAATTTCTTGGACCTGGCACTTTTTATCTCTTTGTACACGATGTTTATCCTTCAGGTGACAGTGTTAATTGTTAGAAAGCGGTGCTTGACAAGAAAATCCCCCCCTCCCCCCAAATTATTAATGCTGTGTTCTTTAATCTTCCTCTTCTTGTTCTCCTTTATAATTTCTCTTCTTGCACTGTATGGCTGTTTCTGAGAGCTACCAGTTTTGCCCTCCCATTCTTGTTTACGCTTGACTTTACGATGGAGACACTCAGCCTATGACTAATAAGCTCATTAAGCCCAGTCTGCATCAGCCTAACCTGCTTTGACTTTAAGCCATGGAGATGCCTTTTGTGAGGGGCTCTCCAATCCCACAATTTGTGCCTTTAGAGCCTTAATTTTGTCTATTTTCTGTGTGGTTTCTTTCATCTGCTTGAGAGGCAATTATCTACCTTGTTCCAGGAGACTTTTGGAGCCTTCTGACAGGTGAAGGGAAGTACTTCTTTATTACAGTTTTGATCTTGGAATTTCAAGAGATGATGATAAATGTAATTAAAAGGGATTCAATTAGTCTGCTGTGCTGGCCTCATGGACTCAGACTAAAGGCCAGTATTAAGTGGGCAGAGGAACTGGCTTAGTGCTTGGGTTTGTTTGGTGAGATTTTTTTTTAGGTTGTTTACTCAGTAGAGAAAATCAGATGTATTCATGTATTCAGAGCTGGCTACTGCTTCATCCTGTTTACAGCTCTCTTACATAAGTGAAGAACAGTATTATAGCTGGAGGTGGTTCCACATGGTAACACCAAATTTGTTTCTTAACTGTCCCAAACCTACCAAGAAACCGGTGGGGGACTTGATTTTTTTTTCCCCCCCTGCCCTTAGCTGTAGGGAAGTGTTAAAATTTGTATTACCTGTTAATACACACCCCCACTTACTTATGAGTGGTGTTTTTATCAACACACACTTCTTTCCCAGTCTTGACATATTACTAGGCGCAAAATATCCAAATAAATGAAATTACTGCTTAATTTTCTAGCTTTTCCATAGGATTACTGCCTTTGTTTAATAAGAGATTTGTGACACCTTAGGCATTATTAATGCTGACTTGTATTCCAGTTAGATTTTTGCATAATTTAATCATTGATATATAGGTCCATTAAAGACTAACTTGTTACTTCAAAACTTCAGGTGTAATCAGAGTTTAGGACACACCATCATCTTGCAGCATTGGCTGCAAAGCCCTCCACAGGCTTTCACTCGTCTCTCTGGAGAGTTTTCCATGTTGTCCATAGCCTAAATTGTCCAGATTGTCACAAAAACTTCCTTTCCTCTTTTTCAGTCTTTTCATAAACTTACTCTGCAAAAAAAAAAAAAAAAAATCCAAAACAAATGAAAACAGAACCCAAAAAAGACTGTGAAAAGTTGATTTGTAGCTTTAGAAACATTTCAAGTCAGTTGTAGATGCCTGTCATGCTTTTCTTTCTTTTTTTTAGTCTCCCATTACTGATTTTCTGTAAAATGCTGATTTCCAGCCCCAAAGGCATTTGGAGACTAATGCTTTGAGTAGTTTTCAAGCAAAGGACTGTGCACCTGAGCAGTGCTACTCACAGATGAAGAATTGTCAATATTGTTGTCAGCGCTGTGTATGAGTTTCTTCGCAGCCTCAGTTGGATAAGTCGTCAGGGTTAATGTTGTGGAGTGTTGGTAATCCATAGCTCCTCCTTCTAGATGGATGGAAATGCCCTCAGTTTTAAGCCTTAAAATGCTTTAGGATCCCTTGGAATGAAGAAGATCATATAAAAATGGGATGTGTGTTACTGGATGTTTGCAGGAGCTTGAGGATGTGTTGCATTTCAGAAGACTGTCATTATAGGAGCTGAGTCTTCTTTGATAAATTATAAAATTGACTGAGTGATTCACAGCTCAGTTATAATTATTCCCAGTGGTAATTATGTGTCAGAATTATCCAAAACACTGTATCAGCCAGGGCTTGCATATGCTGTGTAATCGTGAAACTGCGCTTTCTCCAATGTAAACTTACTGAGGGCTTTACTCCACAAATCCTTTCTTTTGAGGGCTCCTTTCTCACCCAAGCAGGTCCTAGGATTTCATGGAGACTAATCAGGGTAAGGATGTTCATGACAAGCTTTTAAACTAGTCTTATAGCTTTACCCTGTGCAGAAAAGCTTGAGAACACTTTACAATCCTTCAATACTCACTGTGGCTAAAATATATTTTTGCTGATTTATAGATTTTATAGTCCATGAAAACTTATCATGTCTCATGTAAAAATGTTTTAAGACTGTCTTTTATTTATTTATTTTTTTCCCCCTTCTTCCAGCTTCTGGAAAAAACCAACAATATATTTGAAGAATCTGATTCTGCAGCTACCAAAAGTCCCTTGCATTTAGCTGTGAGTATGAGATGTGTAAAGCATTTGATCAATATCTCGTAGAATAACTCCTTAATCTCTGTCTTTGAAGCAAGTTTAACCATGGACTTGTTTTGAAAAAGGTGGGAAGGGATGTGAGCCTGGATGTAACAAAAACAGGTTCTGGGCTGGAATCATTAATTAATTTTTTGGCAGCTGAAGCTCTTGATTCTTACTGGCTCTAACACTTAGGTAAGAAGATGACACAGACACTGAAGTGAAATTAAATGGAAATTCACAACTTTTATATTAAACTAGTTTATAAATATGGGACTGGAGCTTAAGCTTTGTTCACAGAATGGGGTACTCTGATGTTCTTGTGGAGATGTGCAGTGCAAAAAGCTGTCTGGTACACAGCAGGGTGTGGGAAAGCGTGTTTTTAAACTCCTGAAATGCCCTGTGAGAGTGCTATGGGAACTGTGATATCACAACAGGATCTAACACCTGTGGCCTCAGAGGCCACAACAGCTCCTCTCTCCCAAGAGCTCAAGAGTCATGATCCCTTTTCCCAGTTCCCTCTTCCCAATCACAGAATAGTTGAGGTTGACGTGGACCTCTGGAGATCGAGTCCCAGCTCCCTGGTAAATGCAGAATCAGCTGGACCAGATTTTCTCAGGGCCATGCCCCATCGCATTCTGAATATCTCTGGGCACGGAGAGTCCACGGCTTCAACTCTGATAATACAATTACATAATCATGTGTAAATAAAAATTATGTCCTCTGTGAGTCTGACAGTAAGGAGAGGAGGGCAGTCCCTATGAAGTGAATGAAATGTTTCCAGTTTCTGGGGCTATCCACTGGGTTTTTGCTGTGCCAGCCGTGTTTGTGCTGTTGGCTCCAGTGCGACTGGAGGTCTGGAAGTGCACCTACTTGTCCCCTGTGCTTGTTCTACCAAATGATTCAGCTGGCAAGACTACTCCCTGAAGCATCAGGCATAAACAGGAGGTCAAGTTTGTATTTGAACAAAACTCTGGTTTGAGAATTGCCGTCATTTAGTTGGAGACCAGCACATGTGTTGAATTTAGCAGCCAGTTAGGTGATAATCAATGCAAACTCTGACCAGTATCACTCCAGTCAGTCTAGGTTTTTGAAGCAAACGTTTTCCTGACAGATACTGTAGAATGTGAAAAATGAATTGTTGATTGACCTGTGCTGAATGGGCAACTTATTGCCTGAAACTCCTCACTTTGCATTGTACGAGAAGGTTAGAACAAATCAAGAATCATACTTTCTTTCCCTAAACACTAGGAATTTTTCAGTTTCTTGGCAACAGTGTAATTTGGGAAAATCTTTTCAAGTTGAAGAGAGAGTCGGAAGGAATCGAGAAAATGGTGTGATTTTTATTGTGTTTAGGAGACACTAACAGGGATGGATTTTACTTGCAATTTATGTGTAAGGTCTTTGAAATACAGGAGTTGTGTTCTCTAACATGCTGCATTTCATAATTCTAGGCCTATAATGGTCATCATCAAGCCTTGGAGGTACTTCTCCAATCCCTGGTAGATCTGGATATTAAGGACGAGAAGGGACGCACTGCTTTGGACTTGGCTGCATTTAAAGGACATGCAGAGTGTGTGGAAGCTCTCATCAGCCAGGGAGCTTCTGTCACTGTGAAAGACAATGTCACCAAAAGGACCCCTCTCCACGCCTCAGGTGAGTGGGATCTTATGTTACACTTGTGGTATAAACCCTCCCACACAGAAGCAATTACCTTTACCTACCTACTATCACTATGCACTTTTCTTCTAAAGGGAGGGAGATTTTCCCATGTGCTGAGGACTTTTGCTTGTTTTCTGAGGTCCTACAGTTAAACCATTTATCTTTCATTTCATTGGTCTTTTTTCCTCTGCCCCTGTGATTCAGTCCTCCCTCACACAGAATCCCATGTTTTTCCACACCACTACTGCTCTGCCTTTACCTGCTTGCCTTTTCTTTACAATACCTCTATTATTGACTACTCTTTAAAATGTGTGATGATTCCCTCATGACGCCTTCTCTTAATAGTTCCTCAGCCAAAAAATCAGGGGAAGAGGGAACACTTGCCTCACAGCTTCTCCTTTGGAAGAAAGGTTGAAAAATACTTGTAGGCTCTGACTGGTGATGAAATTATCCTGGTGTTCAAAACTTGCAGCCTTTTGCAGTGGCAACACTATGGAAATCACCACCCCCTCTCAGACCTCCTCCTCCTCCTCCTGAGCTTGTGAACTTGCACTTGCTGGGAGCCGGCTCCACTCCTCGTGTGTGGGGTGTTATTTATGTAACATGCATAATTAACTGGGAAATGTAGACTTTATCATTGATTTGAAGGTCGTTATTGGATATCTACCTGGCAGGTGAATATGCAGCGGTGCCGAAGGGAACGCGTCTCCTCTGCTGTTCCTGGAGGAGCTCAGTACAGGATAGCAGTGGCCTCTAGTGGGAAGGAAAGTTAATACCACATGGATAATTAATTCAGGACCAGACTTAATTGTCTTTCTGTTTATCTCTTAATCTTGCTTACATTAAAATGCATATATATCCTCTAGTACCAGTTTATTCTCTGTGATCATAGAAATGCAACCTAGAAACATAAAGTCAAATGGACTATTACCAATTTTGTCTGCAGTACTGAAGGAAATGCTCGTAATAGATCTCACTGAATACTAAAACTAATTTCGGACTTCTTAAATTTTGCATCAAAACCAAGAGCATTTCTCCCTATGACAAATACTGATGGTTTAATTAATTTAAATCAATATTTAGTGCCACAACAAAACTGAGCTGTGTTGTTCAAGAGCTTTCCTGTAGTTACTTCAGACATACCTTTTTCTGTTATGTCATCACTATAGCAATGATTTGCATTTATTTAAAAAGTGGTTATAGTGATATAAGTTTCTAGTTGTCACAGCTGAGCTGTAAGGGCTCTTCAGTACTGAGAAAACTAATTGATAACAAAGCCATATTTTTCTTAGCAGCTCTGACTTGAAATATGAATTTTTTGGATAAATGTGTGGAGTAGAATGGAGTAAACTTGTTGACCAGAAGGTGTTATTTTACTACACACATTTCTTACTTTCACACAAATTCAGATTGTGGGCTTTTCCCCCAGTTTTAATATCTTATTTAATCACCCACATCACTTTACTATTGGGTGCCTTCCATGTAAAACCAGTAGGAAGATTCATTGCAGACTTTTCTGGTGCGTGACACTTTTTGCTTTTCAGATTAAGAAACATTTCCAGGGATAAAAGTAAAATGTTCTTTGCATCTGCAGCAAAGCAAAATAAGTTAGATATGTATTAAAAACCAAAAAACCACTCCCCCCTCCCCCAAAATAATGAACAAAAACGGCAAAACAATCCTACACGCAGGAGTGAGACACTAAAAACATGTACTTTACACAGAAAGGAAAATACTGCAAAGACAGGTTTAATATTCAACTCTTAGTAAAGGAAATTCATCACAGTCATGAATTGGGAAGCTTTCAGTTCTGAGTTAAGTGCACTTTGGGTAAATATCCATCAAGACAACGCTCAGGACCTTCCTCTCAAGAGTTATGCAGAGCTCTGTGCAAATTAGCTCTGGAGTAAAGCTTCTACCTACAACTACTATAAAAAGCCTCGTGCAATGTGATGATTTTCCTGGTGCTGTTTCATAACGATACACTTTGAGGAGTGTCTCAGCAAAAACTGGTGCCACCTGTCGGGAACTCAGCCTGGAGCTGCTGCAGCATTCAGAGCGTTGTATTTGCAGTGCAAGTGTAGGAGGTCGTGGCTTATTTTCAGAAATCAAACAGGATTTTCGCTGAATTAATCCCTTGAGTGAAAGTGCACATTTGCACACACGAAAGGGACCTCTTGCACATGCAATACTGTGCACTGGAAAGAAATAAGAAGGCATGTGTGCCCATCCCCTTAAACTTGTTTACCCTCATTCCTTCTAATTACACCAGCATGGTTGCTGAGCACAAAGCTGAGGAGGCCTGAAGAGGTGAATTGGATGAGGGGATTCTTCAGAGTTCCATTCATTAAAGGGATTTGTGACTTTAGCAGGGAACTGACCTAATGAAGTGTTTCTTTTTTCTGTCTGTCCCCCTTAGGGAATAGACTTCCTCTAACCTCATAACATGGAGAATTTCCTTCACCTAAATTATATGTTCCCTATATAATTTTAATACCACCAGCCTTCCTCTGGCTAGCCTGGGGAATCCATTGCAAATGTTCCCCTAGTGTTGGTGTTGTAGCTCTGCTGGCAAAACTAACATTCCCTGCAGGCTCTGCAATGCTTAGCAATTGCTAGGTCAGCACCGAGGAGTTTCTGTGAGTATCTGTTCTAGAACTCATTTACCAAAATCCTTTTCAGATGTCTCTGTGAACAAGTTAAGATTTCTCTTCCTACTGTTGGGAGAAAGAACAGATCTTTTCTTCCTCCCCCCCCCAAGCCCACAGTGACTCATCCACCCTGCAGAACTGTTTACATGTTATGTATATGGCATTACTTAGTGGTAAATAACTAAAAATGTCTTTTAATTTTATGGGTAGAGCAAGTAAGACCATTTTTGGATGAATAATTTCAATGTGATGATGTGTGCCCGTTTCTCTGCCAGAGTGATGTGACATAGGTGGTGTCCAAGGGTTTTGCCTCAGCCCACGGGGTGTGGGCAGTGTGAATGCATGACTTGGTGTAATAAGAACACAACATGTATCCACTGAGCACAGGGATTGTTTCTCAAAGAAAATACTTGTCTCTTCTGTCTTAAGCCAACTGACACACAGATGGGGTTCAGCATCAAGCCCTGCAAAATTAGTAACTCAGAGCTGTTTTCCAGCAGCAATGGGTTACTTTAAAACAAACAAACAAAAAACCAAGAAAAAACCAACCAAAACCCCCTCAAAATAAACCCCATCACCAAAAACAAACCCCAAAACAAAAAATAAAACCTCAAACGTTTTTGATAAATATAATTTTTGATAAAATGGAAAAACTCAGAGGGAATTTTAGTCTCTGGTGTTACTTGCTTTTATGAATGTGGCATTTGTATCGTTGGTCATTCTTTGCAGATGTTTATTTTTTTTCATAGCAGTACTGAAGTACTTGCTTGTACAGTGCACATAAAACTAAGGAACCTTGCTGACATACTTCCTACTGTGTTCCAAACCTTGTCTGCCTGCTCAGTCTGGGGGATTTTGAAATACTGTCTGGTTTAGTAGAAATCTTCTCAGTAGTGAAAATCATGTTGATGCTGTTTTACTCATTTGGGATTTTTGTATCTTAAGAGAACTAATCCTCATCTTACTGAGATCAAGAAAAAAACAGCTCACCATTTCACTGGTGCAAGTGAAATGAATTTAAATGAAAATTGGGAGAATGTTGATCTCTTATACTGTGGACTTTTCTATAAGGAAATTTCTTATCCTTAGGCTTTCCAGCAGAAAAGTATCTGAAATTAAACATGCTTGTTTTTCTTTACAGTCATTAATGGCCATACACCTTGTCTAAGGTTGTTATTAGAAGTTGCAGACAACCCTGATGTGACAGACGCCAAAGGACAGTAAGTTTTTTTTCAGCTCTGTAATTCAAATAGCATCTCATATTTCTCACCAAAAAAAAAAAGTACTTATTTGAAATACTGTATTTCCTGCACTTCTCCTCATAGAATTTGGCAGAGGTTACAAAGTACATATTCAGTTGATCTAAGCCATGTGGAAAGGACTAATCATTAATCTTAGCCTCTGCTTTAAACTTTAAACATTCTTTTATAGATGTTGAGTGCCAGATTCAATAAAAACTAACAAGCTCCTGAGATGTTTCTGTAGAGTCTTTTTCTTTCTAAAATGTTGCTGTTTCAGGGTTTGCATGGTATATTAGGCTGGTGCAGCAGAACACAGTGTTTATTTGAGGTGACACGTGCATCGGAGATGTTCCTACAGAAACGTTACGGCTTGTTAAATGACAGTTGCAAAGAGGCAATAAAGTATATTTTTAAAGTGAAAATGTGAATGGTTTAAAAAACTCATCTGGGCTGTATGGAACATATTATGCTGTACATATAATGTCTGCACATATGATTTTAAATGGTATTCGTCTTGCCTAAAAATAGAAGGCGAATAGGTCTCTTTCAGAAAAAAATGGAAGCTATGTTAGTCCAAAGTTTGGCTTGAATATTTTCCTCATGCCCCTTCATCCCCTTTAAGCAATTGTGCAGTTTTGCAAAAGAAATGCTTTGGGTCACTGTCATCGTGGTAACTAGCAGGGACTAGCAGGCATTTATAGTATGACTTAGGATGTTATTTCATAGCTGTGACTGATTTGGTTGTTTGTGTTTTTTTTCTAGAACTCCATTAATGCTTGCAGTGGCTTATGGGCACGTTGATGCTGTTTCTTTATTACTTGAAAAAGAAGCATCTGTAGATGCAGCTGATCTCCTGGGATGCACAGCTTTACATCGAGGGGTGACTTAATTTTTATGATTCTTGATGATTTGTTTTACTGTGACTACAACTCACTTATAAGTATAGGGACATTTAAATATGGAGAACATTGTAAATGATTGGAAATGTGACCAAGCATAATAAATGATGTAAAAAGCTGAACAGATATTATGCTCTCAGAAGGGCTCTGCTTTTGACTTTATTTCACATTTGCTTTAATTAATTAGCTGAAAATAGCTGAAATAGTGATTAGACTACTTTTTCTTGGCTCTAGACACTTTATAATACCAATCATTACTCTTATAACTGAGTACCTTAAGAATTCTGAAAATAATTTCTTTAAAAGAACTGGCCAACTGTTACTTTCATTTTTCTTAGAATGGTGGTAAATAGGTAAGCCTTAAGTTTTCTAGAGGCAGTGGAACTTGAAGCAGATCTAATCTTTTCTAGTCTAGCTAGCCTAAGCTAGATTTCCCTAGCTAAGTCTAGCTTCTTACCTAATGTGAACCTGATGCAAGAAATTATATTTATGCAGAATTTTATGATGATTGCAGTGAGCAGTTCAGCAAGTGAGCTTTCATCTCTGCCTGCTGAATCCCACCCAGACCATTTCATGTTCACAGGCATCAATCATAGCTCCTATTTCCTGGGCAAGAATCTGTATTATGTCAACCTCTTTACTCACTTCTTTGTTATCAGATTATGACTGGGCACGAAGAATGTGTTCAGATGCTGTTAGAGAAAGAAGTCTCGATTCTGTGTAAAGATGCCAGAGGCAGAACACCCCTGCACTTTGCAGCAGCTCGGGGTCACGCCACCTGGCTGAACGAGTTACTGCAGATCGCCCTGGCTGAGGAAGACTGCAGTCTGAAAGATAATCAAGGTTACACACCGCTGCACTGGGCTTGTTACAATGGTAAGCTTCTCCCTGGGGACTGCTGCCGAGTTCAAATGCAGCCTCAGTTTTAGGGAAGCATGTTAACAGAGTAGCTTAATCCTTTGATGAGCTTGACTTGAAAAGGCAAATTATCTCCCAGAGCTCCACGTGCTCTCTGTAGGTAGCATTTGCTTTGTGCACCCTTCAGTTCAGAAGCCAGGGAAATTCCAGTGATACCTCCCAATGGCTTTGCAACTCATTTGCTCCAAGTCACAAGAAGCCAGGGTGAAATTCTGGTGTTGCTCGTGTCAATGATGAAAGTGATTCCTGTGTGACCAGGAATGCTCCTTTGAGGCGTCACCTGCTTATTTATTGATGCAAGTGGCCATGTGAAGAGATGGATATTTTGAACTGAACTGATTATTCTAACTGGATAATCTGAATTTTTTGCTTAATAAAAGGCAAAAGCGTCTCAATATCATCATTTAAGATCATCTTTGGAGGCGTAAGAAAACATACATAATATCACACTAAAAGGAGACTCTTTCCTCTTTTTTCCCAAAGTGCTAATATTAGCCTGAATTTATCTTGCTGCTGCCATAAAACAAAAAAATCCTGTTTTTATTACATAACAGCTTATTGTGTTCAACTTTGAACTTAAAGTGTTAAATGCTAACCTGTGTAAGCCTAACATGAATTAAGTGAATTACCTGCTTTGTACAACACTGTGAAATATCTGATCTCTTACAGGTCATGAAAACTGCATAGAGGTACTATTGGAACAAAAACTTTTCCACAAATTCTATGGTAATAGCTTCTCTCCATTGCACTGTGCTGTGTAAGTAGAAATCTCCAGTAACAAATGCAGATGTTGCTTTAGGATATGCCTGCAAAAAGTAGCAGTGTGAGAAGAAAGTGAGCTTTTCTTGAGATTATTTGCATGAGCTTTACAGGCAGATTCCGTATTCACATCTCTTGTGTTACTTGCAAACAACAAAAACAGGCTGTTGTGTGTTATGCATGTACTTTAGACACATCCTATTCAAAGAAAGCAGTGTGTTTTTACGCAGAGAGGATGCTAATAGAGCAAAACATAATTGCAAATGCATTTTACAAAAAAAAAAAAAGCAAGATTAGTATGTAGGATGTAACATGCAAACCATTAAAACATGTAAACCATCAAACACCAAGGAATTAAGTGCTCTAAAGACAAATGCAAGCCTTCCCAAATCCTGCCAATAATTAGAACAACTGCATTCTATTCTCTGTTCTCTTGGGAGAATGAATGTCTTTCAGAAGTAACGACAGGAGTTACAACTGTGTAGGCTTTCCTTCTACAGTCCCCACATCATTAGAAAGTAGACAAGTAACTTGTCATGTATCAAACTTTGAAATGATAAAAAGCCAATGTATTAGAGTAACAAAAGCATTTTGGAAGCACTGTTTTTACTCCACTTAAAATATTTTGTGACTGAAACATAGTATTTTAAATCAGAATTTCTAGTGATGGTTTTGAAAAAAAATCAATATTTATTTTAAATGAGTATGCAGTTCTCAAAACTATTAACACATGTGAAACTTAAAAATGTATGTAAATTTGAAATGAACACAGCTGCTAGTGCAATGTGGAAGTGTGTTAGCTATAATGTGTGTCCAGTACTAATACTAAATATTGTTCATTTTCATAGTGAAATGAGACAAATTAGCAATAATCAGAAAAAGTATTAATTGAATGCATCCACCAAATCAAAGTATTAAAAGCGTGAGTTGGAAGAGATGTGGGCTTCAGTACCTTAAACATTAGAATAAATCTTTCTATGTCTAAGTACCTGTGAGTGCTTTCCAGATCCAGGTGTGCTGGACATACAGGACATACAATAAGGATTTTAAGATATTAAGGTTTTAGTCCTTGGTTTGTGCTGGACTTTGAAATAGCCTTTATGCATAGTGAATTAAGGATTAGCTTTGCTTTAGAGATTGAAATCCATAGTAGCAGATGCAGTTTGGTTAAATGGAAAGATGATGAATATGCAAAAATGTGACTGAAAACATTAAGACAAAGGCATTTTAGGGTAACTTGGAAATAACCAGTAAAAAATACTAATGAGAAGTGAAGTAAATTAATATCGCAAAGTGGAAAAATACGTAGATTTATTACCTCTTTAAACATATATTTTCTTCGGCAGAATCAATGATCATGAAAGCTGTGCATCACTACTCATTGGAGCCATCGACGCCAGCATTGTCAATTGTGAAGATGACAAAGGAAGGTAATAGTTTCTTTAGCAAATTGCATTTTGTGAATCCACCCGGTGTTTTTTGTAGTTCTTTCTGAACCCCTGGAACTAATCCCTATCTGTTATGGTTGAGCTAAGACTTGTCATGCTGACTCTTTCAGACAGCAGCTTGCACTGCAGCACAGTTAAATGGTGGCTCACTTGAAGCAAGAATGTGATGAAGTATTCAATGTCATAGTACACATGAAAAGAAACAAAAGAAATAGCACTTTGTTTGTTTAGAACAGCTATGACTACAGGCTGTTTCCCTGTTTTCTTTGTTAAATGTTTAAACACATTTCTCTTTGCTAAATGAAGTGATACTATTTACATATAGAAAAGTATTTCATTAAAAGTTTTCATGTTATGTTTGCATTCTCAGGGCATACAGCTGAAAACATCTAAGCAGCAAAATAATACTGACTCAGCAAGAGATACGCATTCAGCCAAATCCTTCATTTGTCACATTGATTATGTCCTCATTGCATATATATATTTAATTAAAATGGCTGAAATTCTAAAAACTGAATACTCATTCTTTTTGTTGATTAAAACAAACTTAATACCCTCAGTGATGGTGATTACTTAATCATGTAAGGGTAAAACCACCTCACCTTTACTGATGAGCAAAACTGAAGTAACACTAAGCTGGGTTGTGTACCAACTGTTTCAATTCTAGGAGTCACACGTCAGACCCAAAATGCCAAAGGGTGACAGCAAACAAATTCTGATGTCTCAGTCTTGTAGAAACTGATAGCCCTCAAAGTGCATTGTATTCCTTCTGCCTTTTAGAGTAATGCTGTTACTGTGGCTTGCTCCTGCTGTATCTGTGAATAGAACTTAAAATGTTTTAGTTTTTTTTAAGTAATGGACCAGTTCCTTTCTGATAGTTCTTCCCATCTGAAGCTTATTAAAAAAAATAATCACAGGAATAAAAATGAGGGATTGTACTGCTTTTCATGTTAGAATGTTCTGTTAAAATAAATATGCTGCTAATATGAGATTCTTCACAGTGTCATATGTCTACACTGTTATATCCACCTTCCTGCTTCCCAGGACAAAGACCGTAAATATTACTTAACTTACTTAAGATGCTGCTACTATAACTTTCTGCTTGTGATAATGTTAAGTTTCACAGGAAAAAAATAAAATTGCGCTTTGTGGTTTTTGGGAAAGCGGGCACAGGTGACTGTTGTGATTGTTTAGCAAACGCTGTGGCCGTGTTCCTTTCCCCCAGGACGCCCCTTCACGCCGCAGCCTTCGCCGATCACGTGGAGTGCCTCCAGCTCCTCCTGAGCCACAGCGCACAAGTGAACGCTGCGGATCACGCAGGGAAAACGCCGCTCATGATGGCAGCTCAGAACGGCCACGTAGGGGCTGTGGGTAAGGACATGGCTGCCTCTCTTCGTCCTGAAGGGAGAGTGCTACTGCAGTTACTGTCCCAAATGAGTCATCCTTTTTATCCTGTGAAAACTAAGAAAGGAAAACAAATTAATATGCTTCTGTAAGAAGCTACCTTTAAACCTGTAAAACAGTACTTTTCCTTCTCAGCAGTCTTGGTGAACATTGGCAATAACAAATTTGAGTCTTATTTCCTCCTACGAGCACACTGTTAAGAGCATGAGGGGAGTAGTAATTCTATTCTCCTATTTACTTCCTTGATTTTATAGAGCAGTAAAGCTGCATGTGTGAAAAGGATTGTGTAACCTTTTTCTGTCCCCTATTATAGCAACTCTTGTTCTTGAAATGGCAGCTATCAGCAGCTGCTTTTCCTGGCTAGACTATATGCTAGAGGCATACAGATTTGGGACCTATTGTCTTTGGAGAATTCCCTTTTCTCTGGCTTCAACAGTACAGGCTGCACCCCAAATTCTTTGTATCTGCTTATTACTCTCAGAGCAGGATTCACAGTTGTTCTCAGGACAAGGTGATTCAGGCAAAACTTGCTGATCTGCAAATAGGGAAGTTCCTAAATAAATAACTGAAAATTAAAATATGTTTGACAGTTTTGGGCACAGTGAGCTGTTAGCTCTGCCTTTGCTTGCTGAGTTACTGCACAAGATTAGTCTGTTCTCATTCACTGATTTCACTCCATGTTATAAAGCTTAATTGATTAGCACGTATGCACACATATATAAAAATAGTAATGTATTTCCTCTGTTTTGACATGTTCATCTGCCCACTGGGTTTGTTCCTTGATTTCTACTCCACACCTCAGACTTTTTGGTGAATATTGCCAAGGCTGACCTGACATTAAAAGATAAGGAGTCAAATACATCTTTGCACTTGGCTAGCAGTAAAGTAAGTTGAAGACCTCTCTATGCTTTTTGCTCATCACAATCTGTGTGAATGTAAATGTGTGTTTATGCTTCCAAGTTTTTTTTCTGCAATGGAAATGTGGTGGTCAAACTTGTCATGAGAAAGGGAATTTGTTCCAAGGTTTTTCTCAATCCTGTTTCAAAGTTTGGTACATGGAGAAATAGGGATACCTCTTAGGACAACTGAAACAAAAGCAAGTGACACTAAGAGACGTAAAGGAAAGCCTGTAAGATTTTACCAGATCATCTCAATGTAAAATAGCTTGACAGGTTCAGTAGCAAAATAAAAATAAAAGTATTTTTTCTTATACTCACATTTCTGTGGAAGGAACCCGAAATTTTCCCTTGACAGAGTAGCAGTAAAACCAGAGGCATTGATTAGATTGGTGGTGGTGTCTTCCTACTTCCTCTTCCTCTTAATTCTGATAGCTGCTGCTGTTTCTGCGAGAAAAAATGCCCAAAGGATTCCCTTTTCTTTTGCTCCTACCCCCAGATTGGATTCCAGTTTGATTGTATTATTTCAGTTTCTGGAGACACACGAGCCTTGCTGAATTCTCAAGGTCCTTCAGGCAGCTGTTCCACCTGCCAGGACTGTAGGCTCAGCATCCGCAACTTGCTGTGCTGCAACAAGATCAGAAATAAGGCCTTGGATCAGTGTTATTGCCAAAGATTCATTGTTAGAGCTCTATCACACTGACAGGGTTTTGTAGTAGCTTATTAATAATACAAAAAGGCATTTAAAGACCCAGAAAGTGTATTACTGCTTTCTGAGATGAAACCGTTCTATGTCACCAGATAGTTCTGATAAATTATCCACTGAATGCTCTCTCAAGAGAAACAGCAGTGTTCTCTGAGAGCTGAGGAAATGAATTCATATTTAATGAATGGAGCGTTGAAAGACAGGTGAATGTGTAAATTTCTCAATGTGCTAAAACACCCCAGCAGTGGCGGTTCAAAAATAGTATTTTAAGGCTCCTATAGTTCACCTTCTACACAATCTTACTGAGCAGCTTGTTTTGTATTTCAAATTGAGTTATTAAATTTCACTTTTATTATGTAACATTTTATTATGTAACGTTTCTTTTGCCTCAATTTCAAACTCCATAGCAAATTCACACTATTGGTTTTTTTTCCCCGACTACAGGGTCATGAAAAATGTGCCTTGTTAATACTTGACAAGATACAAGAACAGAGCCTTATTAATGCAAAAAATAATGCATTGCAGACGTAAGTATAGCCTGATCCTCTCGAGTTCAGTTGATTTACCAGAAGATTCCAATTTAGCATTTCAAATTCACGTCTCAGATTTTTTCATAGAACAGTAAAGTTAATTTCTGATTTTTTTGAATTCTTTCCCTTAAAAAAGATCAGAATTGTATTGCATTTTCTCTTTCAATTTTGATTCCATTGATGCCAATTCTATACATGATCCGGTGGAAAAATTACATAGAGTCATTTATTTGACAACTATATCAAAATGTCTATTAATCATGTGAATGTGTAAATACACATCGGGCATTTTCTAGCTTTTTGAGCTTCACCTTAAATTGAAATAATTTATTTAGACTTATTTAGACTTAAGGTGGTACATTTAATTTGCAGAGGGTTTTTTGGGTGATACTGTATGTGTAACTCCTGTCCATAGCACACATTATCAGCTGCAGTTGTTTGATCTGCATGGGGCAATCTCACCATAGGAGATTCAACTGTCAGTTCAGGTAGCAGATGATCTACTGCGTGCAGAAGAATTCATTCCATCTTAGCCCGTTTTCCCCCTCTTCCAATATGAAAACGTTTTTCCTGTTCCACTAATGGCAAACAGGAGCACTGGGTGTTGGGCCAGGAAAGGAGAAAATCAGTGGTTATTTTTAATTTCTGCCCTGCAATAACAGAGTTTAGCAATTGAATATTTGAGGATAAAAAGGCAATGTAATGATTCTGAACAGTCTGTAGTAGCCAGAATTAAGAATGGAACACAGGCATTTCTTCAGCCTTAGATTCATTTTCCTTTTAAATGTCAATTTTGTGTTGTGAACAGTGCAAAAATATGAACTTTTAAAAGAAAGGCTTTAGACTTTGGCCATCTTTCTGTGCTTGCACGTATGTTTTATAGATATTGTTTATTGTTCAGAAAATGTGTTTTAAACTGATCTTGAATTTAGTTGTTATGTTTTTGTAGACCTCTCCATATTGCTGCGCGAAATGGCTTAAAGATGGTGGTTGAAGAATTGCTGGGCAAAGGGGCGTGTGTCCTAGCAGTAGATGAAAATGGTAAGTAAATAATGCACTTTGACAGTCTTCAGTAGGACCCAGCAGGTAATTTTACAACAGACCGAAGCAATAGACTTAAAAGCTGATGATAGACTTCACTGATGCTTTTATCCTTCCAAGAACAGACAGTGAGTTGTGTGAGTACCTATTTAAAAACATAAAAAAAAAAGATACTATTTATTTTTCTTTAATATAAAAACGTATTCTAAACATCACAGTGGTCCCTTTTACTGTTCATTTTGCATGTACTGTCAACAGCTAGTCTTTTTTAATGCTTGAGTGCAGTGGTAACTTGAATTTCCTAAACATGCAAGTGGCACCGGATAATTCTGACACCTTGCAGAAGAATTAAGGATTATGCATTCAATCAGCGCATGTTTTAATGGGTAGGAAGAAAACCATCAACATATGTTTGAGTGTGTCCCAGTTCATTCTGAGATCAAACCTTGTGCTTGCCATTTATCTGACCTAATCCAAGATGCAATTAAATTACTGTCGCTCATAAAATACAGGATTAGTTAATAAATTCAATAATTTTGTTTCAGACTTCAATGAAGCCCTTCCCTAAACATTATAAAGCCTGTAGAGGGATGTGAGTCTAAAACTGTAGTTTTAAAAAATACCTTCCTGAAATAAGTTGGTCTTTCTTACAATACTAACTTCATGGCATTAATGTAACAACTTGGTACCTCCATCTTTCCATATCTCTAAAGTAACAATAACAATACTCACTATCATTGCAAGACATTTGAGATCTATGGATGAAAAGAACTGAGTGGTGAGTATTTACTATCAACTAAATGCCACCTAGCTATACTTGCATGAAAGAGTTGCACTGAAGTCATCTGACCCTAACCTCATTGCAGAGATAGGGAACAGAAAAAGCAAGCAGGCTAGGTTCCAGTAACAGTTTTTATCCTTAAAAGTGTACATGCAGATCCAGCTAATTCGTATGTATGTAACAGATGAAAATTAAGTTAAAATTTTATACACATTTAGTTTTTCTAATTGTAGTTGTTTCTAGGAACAAGTTTAAAACAGAGACATTTATTACAATCTTAGTGTAAGTACAACTCTAAAGAATATTAATGCTTGGAATTCAGTGGAAGTGCATTGACTGCAGTCAGTGCTTAAATGTGCACAAAACTATACTCGTGTTTTCCCACCAAATTCACAAATGCTGCAGGTGCTCTTGGATTACATGAAGCAGCAGGTACCAGTAAGCATCTCTGCCTCAGATTACTAGTGCTGCAGCACTTAATATTTAGCCAGCTGCAAAATAATTTGTCAGCTCTGAACATAAAGGAGGATTTGATGGAAAGTGCTGAAGTACTGCACAGTGGCCTGTAAAATGTACAGACAGCAAGTGTAACGAGCACAGTAGCTTCCAAGGTTTGGGTACGTGAAGAACTGCTTTAGGTGCAGCACTTGGACAGGAGCAAAGTTAAACTGCAGTGAAGACAAGCTTCTAATATCTCCCCAGTCCTTCACTTTACTGACACTGAAATAACATTAGCTTTGTATTTAAAGTGTCATGTATTTTAAATGCCATGCTTGCTGAATATAGCCATTATTCTTCTAACACAATGTAAATTCGGTAACTAAACATCCATGTAGTCATACCTCCTATCCATGTAACCTCTGCACTGGCCTAATTCTTTTATAATTTAATTCCTAAATAAACTACTCTCCAAGTTCAGTAGATACTCAGCTGATCAGTCTTTAAAATCATTTGCTTATTAAATCAAAGTATTTTTAAACCAATGTCTTTTATGTTCTAATGGAAGTCGTTGTTCTCAGAATGAGACTCATTCATACGCACAGAAACTGAAGCCAGTTTCTGTCTCTGTTGCTGTACTCCCCGTGTTCTGTACTCATCATACTGTCCATGCTGTAGAATTGTGTTTAGCAAGTGCTTTTATTCAAATTGTGAAGTCTGTTTGCTGCCTGGTTTTAAAAAAAATAGTGCTTGTTGTGGTCACGGTGATTTAAATGCCCCGCAGAGTGTGTATGTTCCCAGCATGTCTAATGTGAAATGAGTAACACCCCTGTTGCCTGGCATGACTGTAACCGGCCATACATCTCCCGCTCCCGTGTCCCTAGAGATGTATCTGAGGAATGCTCGGTGCCACCCCCGGTACCTCAGTACTAACCGTTGCCTTGTCTGCGTTTGTGCCCAGGTCATACACCAGCCCTGGCTTGTGCTCCTAACAAAGACGTGGCTGACTGCCTGGCACTCATTTTGGCTACCATGATGCCTTTTTCTCCTTCCAGTTCAGTGACGGCTTTCAACTTCGTTTGTTTTAAAAAAGACAATTTGGGCAGGACGCATCTCTGCGATGGCTCCAGTATGGGTAGCATTAACTCTTACAATAAGCCCTTGAGTAATAACATAGGAACAGAGGATGGGTACAATGAAAATGATTCGGATTCTGAAACATTTTGACTCATTGGTATTCAGAAACTTCGTTATTATTTCATTTCAGCTTTATTTTTGTCTTTTTAAAAAACTTAAATCCCACAGCTGTATTCTTAACTATTATTCTTGACAACTAGGTATTGAAAGATTTGTAGTGTTGATGAGAATCAAGCCTTTAAATAACAAAATCAGAGGGATTTACTGGAACATATTCCCGTTAGTGTTCTGCAGCTTTTCAGTTTCCTGATATTTTCTTTAGGCCCAAAGTGCCCCTGTGGAAAGTCTCTACCTCTTATTTTAAGTAGAAGAAGAGAAAATGCCTTTTTTTCTTTTTGACAGCACAAATAAACAGGGAACTGTTTGTGAAGAGTTCTTTCATGTTTTAGCTGTTCTACCTTTAGTACACAAACATATTTCCAGCGCAGCCTTCAAAGATTAGAGCATCACCCCCTTCCTACGTTTGTCTGTTTCCTCCTTCCAGGGGCTCTGTTAATTAGATAATTTTTTTATACAAACCAAAGGTAAACTTGTAATCTTAAAACTGCCTGTATTACTTTTCTACAGGAAATGAAACCTTTTACATTCTGCCTGTATTAAGCACTTAAACATACAGAAGGCACTTTTTACAGTTCTTAGTTGCAGCACACAATTAAAAAAAATGTAGTTGTTAACTCTTAAGGCCAAATTCTACTCATATCACCATATTTTCCCAAGGACACCACTTGTGTAATATGAAAATCACTTGGCCCTTATTTTTTTTCAATGCAGCACAAATGTGTATGGTTTATTTGCACTACAGAATTAGGGTCATTATTCGACGTTTTTGTCACCTGAGCCATTAATCATCATTCCAGTATCAGAAAAAAAAGGGGAGAGGGGGAGAAATCAGGTGTAGACAAAAGTGTATGTAAAAGTTTATAATGACTTGCCAACTTAAACAGATTTTTTTTTTGTTCCTTTTCTATCATTAAATAACTTATCTTTACTGTAAACAGTATCAACTCTTAAAATACTTTTGACAGTGTTTGGATTAACAGAGCAGAGGTAAAGCAATGAAAGTGTAACACCAGAAGTTGAATTACCAAACACTAGAGAAAATAGCAGTGTACTGTGCAGGGGATCGGAGGTAACATGCTAAAAAGCCTATTGTCACCAGCTTTTACAGCAATGTCAGCGTTGTGAATATGTTTACTCCTTCTGCCAAAGTTTCTAGGTCAAACGGACCACGACCCTCCTCTGCAACAGATGTACAGAAGGAAGAATGAGACTTTGTAAACAAAAACAAAAAAACCCAAACAAAAAGTTACCATGAACTAACCAGCTGTACCAAGAGGACCAAAATGCTTCAGTAATTAAATTGAAGACTTTGCTACTTTTATTTTTTTCTTCAAATGTGAGTGACATAATGAAGTATTTTTTCCTAAAGCATAAAAATATAAACTTTTGAGGTAATGAGTAGTCTTTAGTGAATTTTACATTTTATGACGCAGGTTTCAAGTTGACATTTTTAACTGATGTGTTGACCACAGGTGGGGTTTTTTTTTTTCCAGACTAAAAAAATATGTTCATATACTTTTAATGTAAATGTCTTTCTATTTATTTGAAATGAAACAAATGCCCAGGAAAAATAACTATGGCTTGTTCTCCTAGTAAGCATTTATGCATACTGTTTGGCACGGTGTGAAACAAAATGTGAATCTAGGCAAGAGTGATGGCCCGAGTAGCAAAAGGAAGGGTGGATGCACTTTGGGAGAGTGCCCATCATCTTGTGTGGAATGCAAAGGTTGGGTCCACAGGCTATGTTGGTAAAACGCAGAAAGCAAAACACCTTCCCTTGTTTAAAGAGTGTAAGAAAGGGATCCAGCCCCTTGCCAGACAGCTGAGAAAACACTGCAGAGCTGCAGTGAAGAGGGGAAAAGGTAGCACAGCCCGGAGCCGAGATGTTAACACTCCTGTGATTCACGCTCGGGTTGTCTGCAGGCCCAGTCTGTGCTGGGAGAGTGAGATGAGCTTCCTTGGTGCTTGCTTTTGGCAGTGGAAATGATAAGGAAGGATTTTTATTTTGGCTGTGGTATTTTTAGCCATGTTCCGCTGAATTGTTAAAAATCTCTTGGCAGATTTCATTTCTTTAATTAGGAAAGAAAATTTAAATATTAATTCTATTTTGCCTTGTGAAAATTAAATATTTTTCCTTGAACGTTAACAATTTTCCAAAGTTACAACAAAAAAAAAACACAAGGGATAGTGTCTTTTTTTTTCTCTCAACCCTACAGTTTCTGCAGTAGAATGACAGAGCACCTGAAACCCTGGTTTTCTCCTCAGAAATAGCACAAAATAACATTGTAATGATTGATTTTTCTCAACAGGTTTCCTTTTTAAAGTTGCAGAGTAGCAATAACCACCTTACTTTAAGCACTGAAAATAAGAGGAGAGATCAGTTGTTAAAGTTTTCAGTGGTGCCTGTTCCAAAATGTATAGGATTCTCAAATTTTAGATTCTTTATGTGGAATGATGGCATTGAAAACAAATAAATGAGAAATAGCTGCCACTTGTCTAACAGCAGGATTCTTACTTTGAGCAGAAATGTAGGTAGGCTCCTTGGCAGGATTAGCTGTCTTACCCTGAAATACAGAAAGTTACACCATCTTACGTGAAATTCCTTCATTAGGAGGAAACCAGCACTCTTTACAAAAAGTTGTTACATTATTTTAAGCAGCTATTTAAAGAGTTTCAGTATTTTTACTTGCTACCAGACAGAGTTAGTGAAATTATTTCTCCTGGCAATACCTCGTAACTCTGGTAATTGTGTAGTGCAACACCTGCTGCCTCTCAGTGATGGACACAACATCCCAGAAGCAGAGGTGAATTATGCTGATCCTTCTAGGGACCAAATCTACCCTTTACCCATTAAGCTCTTCCATAAACTAGCAGTGCTGTCAGTATGCAGTATTCCAAAAATCATTGGAACGTATGCTGTGTTTGCCCCTTGAGGGCATTGTGGACGTGTTTTGAGGGTGCTGTATTGAGGAGGAAATCTGCCACGAGCGACACTTGGAAGTTCTCAGTGTTGGCCTGTCCCACGTCTCACGTGAGTCAGCAGAATCCCTTTTTTTTTTTTATGCTAGTACATTAATCTGTAATTTATCACATGCAGAAACATATGTGTAGTTTAGGGCAGGTATTTAAGCATGGGAGTAATTTTACTCTTGTAAATAATCTCCTTGCCTTTCTGTGGACTTTTTTACAAGAGTAATCACACATAATTGTTGCACTTAACTCTGGATCCTGCAATTTACAGTACATGGACAACTTCTGTGTCTGCACCAAGCAAAGGGTATTCGGGGAGGGGCAGCTGCCTGCCCAGGTGTATTAGCAGGATCGTTTCATCCTGTATTTTAACCACAGCTGCAGGTGGAATCCATAGCAGGATGGGGTCCCAAGTCTCTCTCATAAATACTGAGTTACAACCTCCGGACTGCCTGAAATTGCTGTGAAATAGCTCAGGGGATTTCTGTTCATCGCTATTAAAAGGGCACCATAATGTGTTTGGTACTTTTATGCAGTAAACAACTGCCAGGTTATTGAATTAGAACAAACACATGAAAAGAATTGTTTATCCATTGTACTGTTGAGAAACTTGGTTATGTATCTTGAGAATGATTTAAAAAAAAAAAATTGTGATTTTTATTCTTAGTCATGTAAGAAATATTAGAGTGCCTTTTTATATTTGTGTATAATGGAAATGTTTTGTGAAACTTGTCTTTTTTTTTTTTTCATTTGAGTGTTATAAAAGCAATATATTACCAGTAAATTTTCATTTCAGACCTTCTTTGAATGTATAAAGTGTTTCTTCTTTTCATATGTTCTACCTGCATTGAAATGAAAATTAATCTGCTAAATTTCTATAGGAATAATGTATAATTTTTGCAGTGCTGAAAATGCTTTCTTATTACACAAAAATTAAACCTTAGGTCAGTGTTATAGGAAAGGGCGTTTTAAACTGGTGACAATCTGAGTGTGTGTATAAAATGTAATTTTATGCGTTTCTTATGCAGTGATCTACATATTAAAGCCAATATCTTATGTTTTGTAGGTTTTGTCTTATATTTTATGCTTTAGCATGTGCAATATATCTTTACAAACCATGGTGATACGCATCTGGTGCCAGTGTTATATTTTGCATAACATTTGTAATAAACAATATAAAATATTGTTTGACGGTTTCAGTGGGGTTTTGTCGGTATTGTTTGCTTTTGTAAATTGAAGTTTAAGGACTTGGGTAAATGTCACATATAAAATGAGGAAAAAAGTTAATTCGGTGAATGACTTTGAATTCAACCTGAATCTTCTCAAGCACAGTTTAATAACTTTTTCAACTACTGAATGCTGTATTAATGTAATAAAGAACCCTAACTGTAAACTACTCTTGCCATGCATTCAGATGGTTATTTTTACAAATAAAAATGGTACAAATACTGTTGGAGAACTGAGTAAAATTTCTTTTAATGGGGGAAGTGGGGAGAGAGGCTTAAGCATTTAGCAGTGAAGATGAAGAACGCAACTATATGTATAGGCACTCTGTACTTCCCTCGTATGTGAATATCCCTTGCTTTAGGAAGCTTTTTGTATTTTTGTATTTAGGAAGGTTTTTGTATTGCTTCCTCTGTAGAAGAGGTGAGTGGGTTTTTTTGTGGTTTGTTTGTTGTTGTTGTTGTTGTTGTTTTTTTTTTGTTGTTGTTGTTTTGTTTTGTTTTGGTGAGTTAATAAGTGCTTTACTGTTGTTTTTCTCTGGTGAGCAACACCAGCAGTCCTGGGTCCTGGGTGTGCCCTGCAGCGGGCTGGGGCAGCAGTTCCACAGGGAATAAAATGAAGCAGAGTGCCTAAAGCTAGCGAAGGATAGATACTGAGGTGTAAAATGTAATTGAATTCAAACAAACAAACAAAACAAAATCCACAAACGAACAAAACCCAACCCCACCAACCACCATCTACCCCGCCTTATATGTGGTGACTGCCAGAGGCTTTATGGACATTTCTCACTGAACTGGGGTGTTTCGTACTCTCACCAGGGCGGAGTCCGCAGGAGCACCTCCCGCGGGGGTATGTAGGTTTACTTTCGGCCAGCTGAGCTGAGGCGGGGTAGGGGCAGGGTTCCTCTCAGGTTCCCGGCTCGGCGCCGCCGCAGCGCTGACCCGCCCTCCCCATCATGGCGGACACGCCTCCCCCGCGAGCCGCGACATGGCGGGCGGGCCCCTCAGCCCAGCGCCCGCCCGACCTCCCCAACATGGCGGCCGCCCCCGGCGACGGGCAGGTTGTGGGGACCCCGCCCGCCCGCTCCGCCTCCCGGGCGGTGGCGCTCCCGCCCCGCCCCGCCCCGCCGTGCCTGTGCGCGGGCAGCCCGCGGGGAGCAGCGCTCCGCTCCGCGGGGCGCCATGGGGCGGGCGGGCCGCCGGCTGCCCGCGCTGGCCGCGCTCTTCTACGGGGCGCTGGCGGCGCTGGTGCTGCTGGGGGTGCGGGACGTGCTGCTCGTCTACGAGGAGAACCGGTGCAGCATGACCTACATGTACGAGTACCCCGAGTACCTGGTGAGTGCGGCGGCGTGTAACAGGTGGGACCCGCCGCGCCTGGGGCGTCGCCGCCCGCCCCGCCGCGGCCGGAGCCGGGAGAAGCCGGAGCCTGAGTCACAGCCCTGCCGCGCTCCCCGCGGGAAGGGAGACCTGCCCCGGCTCGGCGCTTCGCTGGAGAGCTGAGGCGGCCTCTGCGGGGCGGCGAGCGCTAAATGGGGCAGGGGCAGGGGCAGGGCGGGCCGGTGAGGGGTCCGTGTGCGGGCAGCAGGCGCTGCTGTGCCCACCTCGCGTGGCGGTGCCCCTCGGGAGGTGCCGGTGGGAAGAGCTGCCCACCTGTAACCAGCGGGGTGTTTCGAACTGCCGCTGGTACAAAACCTTCCCGCATTCTAACCTGCTAATGCCTGTAGTTACCTGTAGCCGCGGTAAATCCCGTCAGAAGCTCACCCGAGCGTTGGCGAAGGAAGGGGCTGGGCCAGCTCCTTTGACAGCACTCACAGCACTGCCAGTGCCCAGGAGGCCGAGCCTTGCACTTCTTGGCCCCATTCATGACTTTGTGGTGTGAAGCAATTAATGTGTCAAAAAAGCACAAAACGGAAGTTTGAATAGGTGTGTATTTCTCAAGGCAGTGAACAGTAGAACGAAGTTCTCTCTGTGAGCACTTAAGAGGTGGCATGTCCTGCAGTGTATGGGAGAAGTAAGTTGTAAATGTATCTGAGGTCCCTCTTCGTTTGCTAACAGAGGCTTGTAGGAGTCTGGGACCAGTCTGAGAGAGGGAACTGCTGCTGGAACATGTCTATTTTCCAGACATGCTATTCTGACTTAATAGTGGGAGGATGTAAATATGTATCTGTAGGTTCGCTGCTAATGCTGCATGCAGTTGATAGAAAACAGTTTCTCTTTCTACTAATAGTTGTTACTACAGCATTTTCTATCTTATTAAAAGCATAATTTGTTGGCTTCTAAACATTCATTTAACATTATCTAAGATCTATGTTGGAAAAAATATGAAGTATTTTAAATAATATTCTATTCCAAAGTAGGTTGCAAGCTGGCTTGCATAGTAAAGAAGATCTAAAAGCAAAGCTTTAGTACCTAATTTGTCAATAAAGCAGAAAGTTAATTTTTGGATCTGTTAACCTTCAATTGCTAACCTCGACATAGTCATGTTAGTCTACAAAAGAGAAACTTTGTATAGCTACAAGGGTTGTTTTTGTCAATGCTGTAGGACAAATTTGTTTAAGCAGTTATGAATTCTTAAATATTGCGCGGCAAGCTTTCAGATCTCCTGGCAGCCAAAACCCACTTCAGCTTCAATCTGGAGCCAAACAACAGAAAGTTACGAGCAAAATCTGTGTCGCGTAATTGGCGGTTGTCTGAAATTCTTGTCAGCCACCACACGTCTTTTGTGTTTACTCATTATGTCAGAGCTTAAACTGAGCATCTTTAGGCAGCTGTTGTGGTAGCTCCGTGCAGGTGATGCAAGTCACTGCTGGCTGTGTTGTCTCCCGGAATTTCTGTTTCCCGAGTAATCACTTTCACTGTGTAGAAAACAGTACCTTGGGGTTTGGGTAGGCATTATACATTTCAAGTACCTCTTTACTGTTGGAGGGGTTGTGTGTTTGATTTTTCATGTCTTTATAGTGCTGGCTTTGGTAGGAAATCGCAGAGTGTGAGTTCCAGGTAGGAGGTACCTCTCCTTGCTTCCGGGTTGATGTCACGTTACAAACCCAAGAACTACTTGGACACTTAAAGAAGAAGTTTCATTACTTTTGTGTCTGTCAGTGTGGGTTAGCTCACAGTCAGCCTAATGCTAAGTAATGGAATCACTTTAGATTTTCTTTTTCGCACTGAATGATCTTTTCTTATATGAGTTGTAGAGTTGCAGTACTTGAATTTAATGTGCGCTTGTCCTGTCCTATACTTGGTAAGAGGTTCAGAAGTTAGTAATGAGGACTTTTTCACATAAACCTAATTTCTTTGGAAACCAGGGTGAAAAAATGAAACCGTCACTGACATTGTAAAAAGTTACTGTAGCTTGCTACTACCGATTACGTAAACCATGTCTTGGGAATTCAGAATTTAAATCCACTGTCATGAAACATGAAGGTCTGTTTTCCTTTGGAGTTATGCATTGCTATTTTGTTTATAAAATTTGAGCACTGTAATTTACCAAAACACCTCTGCAGTATTTTGGTAGTACAGTTCTCATGGGGGGTGTGGGGGGTTTTTGCTTTTGACATTGACCCAGAGAAGGACAGCTTGCGAATGTTATGTTATGTAAAAGTTTTGAAAGACAATGAACCAGGAAGATACTGTGGAAGAACAGTTAGTTTGATCTGCCAGGAAAGCGTATGAGCATATCTTGATGGCACTCTTAGTTCAGTAATGGAAACTGATGAAGTTTTTTTTTCACATAATTTTGAGAGCCTTTGAAAAAGGAGCAGCACAAAGGATTGAGAATGGGGCAGTAAGGTCAGTGAAGTTGCAAAGAAATGATGATAGAGAAAAGGGAAAGACCATTGAAAGGATGATCTGAAGACATAAGCCCTGAATGAAGCTTAGCCTGTTTTGTTCACAGTGAAAGAATGAAACACGCTCTTTCTACTTCATTAATTAATAATATAATTAAAAAATAAATAATGCATAGAGAATATAAATTTTAAATATATATATCAAACATCATGAGAAAAGGTTGCAAATAGCCAATATGTCAAACAATTTGAAGGCTAAAGGAGAAGGAAAATAGTCTCTAGGTGAGAAGAGACAGGGAAGAAAAGGGGAAGGGAAGGAACATGTGGGTAGGGAATTAAAGCTGAATAACCTTTATTGTAGATGCAGCTGAGAGAAAAAATGAAATATTTGAAATAGAGACATTTCTATTTCATGAAAACAATTAAGAAAGACTTCAGAGAAGATTTATGATGTAAAACTGAGTTCAGTTTTGACCTTATTCTGCGGAAGTTTTTCCTTAAATTATAAATTATACCTTAATGCATTTGGTTTTTTATTGTCTTATTTATCTCTCAATGGGTGTAATATGATTAATCAGAGGTTGGAACAACTCCATTTGCATTCATCAAAATTTTAAAAATCTGTATCTTAGAAATTCAGAGTTATAAACCAACCAACCTCCTCCATGCAAGAATTAATGAAATGTGTTGTTGTTTGCTACTTGTTTGGTTTAAAACAGTGTCACATGACTCTTAAGAGTCATGACTTAATGGTCTAAGATTAATCCTGACCCAGCCCTCAGGTTCAAAGAGATTTTGTTCTTTTCTGTTTGGAAATCGTAATCCTGTGGTTAAGTGATAGGTTAGGGGGTTAACTGTATTCTTCTTGGCTTTAATACAAGTAAGATGGTCCTTTTTAAGATGACAGCTGACATGTAAATTGGACCCTGAGTCGTTATAAAACCAGGTGGTTTGTCACTAGGCCACAAAACCAACTCTGAAAATGAAACAAACAGGAAAAGCACCGAAGTATGGGTTGTTTTTTTTCTGATGAGCCATGTTGGGGTGGTTACAAATGTTGTTTTAACTCCCATTGCAGGTGACACCTCTGTAAAAATCACCTAGGAGAATTCACACGATATCTGTAATTTACCCTGACGTAACAGATGCCATCTGACCATCACCTACATAAGCCTGTGCTCGAGATTTAGTTTCGTATCAAGTGCGGCAGCAAGTCCTTGTTCTCAGTTATGTTGTATCAGAAAGGATTCCAGAACCATTCCAGTGGAGCAGGAATAATGAGGATCACTCACAAGCCCCAATTTCTGGTCTCAGATTCTCTTGTCCTGGGAGAAGTGGTTGGGCATGACTTTTTTTTCCCTTCCACCCTTGTATTATAAGCTGGGTTTACTTTGTGATTGTGCAGTTTGTTTCAAAGCTAGTTAAAGTTAATTCCTGTTTTGAGTAACTGCAGCCATTCGTTCTGCACAGCAATACCTACTTGAACAATAGACTTGATACTTTAATTAGTTTTTTTAAGGCAAACTCCAGTTTTCATTCGATATTCTTTAGGCTGTAACTTAAAACCATACATAAAGTAGAAGCCAGATCATTTAAATGGCTGTATAGCCACTCTATTTTCTTGTTTGTAACACTGTAAACAAAGTATTTGTTTTCTTTTTAACTTTTGCAATAGAAAATAAAATTACCTAAGAAAACAGCCAGACGATACCCAGCCTATGAGCTCTATCTCTATGGGGAAGGGAACTACGCTGAAGAAAACAAAAATCTCCCATTGACAGGAATTCCAGTTCTTTTTCTTCCTGGGAATGCTGGCAGTTACAAACAAGGTAAGTGTTTAGCAAAGTTATAGATATGTTACAAAAAAGGCTCTCACATTTATGCATTATTTAGTTTTCTGTTTGAAATAATATCATTCAGAGTCATAATGATTGATCATATTATGATATAGATATCCTTGTTAGTCCATGTTTAATTTCAGACAGTCAAAATACATTATTTTTGTTTGAAATCAGTTAAATATTTCAGCCATACTATTTCTCTGGAGTGAGGCTTTAACCTTTGAAAGCCAGAAACAGTATATGTAATATACTGTAATATGGCAGCACCACGCCCTTCCTCTACCTTTGTTTGCAAACATCCAGTTGGTTTTGATTTGAACAATGTTTTATACAGTTTATACCAAATAAAACAAGACCTGAATTTGATTAGAAGAGACTGAACCCTCTGTCATCTGTGATGTGAAGGAATTACATGCTTTAGGAATGAGCAGCATCTTGTGGCTTGCCCTGTAGCTTCATTATTTCCTGCTTCTTTATGTAGTGGTGTTTTTTCCTCCACATCATCTTCTCACTTCACATACCGCCTGCTTTTGTTTCCCAGGTTATTCCCTCGTATGCTTCCAGGTTCCAAATGAAAGGAAGTAATAGCTTTAAAGCATTTTTATTTTTCATTGTGAATACCAAAGCTAATCATTTGATGAACATGAAGTTTTGTGTTTCAGGATTTACCCTGATATCTGCAATTCCTTCCAGGCTGGGTTTGTCAGATAGTTATTTTTGTTCTCTAAAATGTGCTTTGGAACAGTAACACTCTCACTGTGTTAGCAAAAGTACCTGTGGGGAAAACCACCATACTCTGAACCCTGATGTCTTACTGTGGTAACTTTTCCTTCTGTTTGCACTGAACTTGGTGATTAAATTATCTGATTTCAGAGAACCTTTACGGAGTTTGGGGTTTTTTTGAGAACATACTCTCTTAGCTTATAACAACATCAAATATTTTACCAACTTGTACTTTTAGAAAACCCATACAGACTTCCAGGCACAATACCATCCAAAGAAGATTACAGACATAATGGTTATGAGAGATGCCATATGGGCTTTTGTAATTGTGCATCAAGTATTGCAAATCTGTGAATTAATGCTGTCTCTAAATTCACAACAGTACATCACTAGGCAGTAAATAGAATTGTACTTTCAAGGCATGTTAAGAATCAAAAGGAAGTATTTTTTTGATAATATTTTATTTCAAAATATAATTTTGAAGAATAAAAAAAATTAGGTGAGTAGAGATACTACATATTGTTGATATAGTGTGTTGCTTAAAGTTAGTAAATATTTAGTAAATATTTCAATATATATTCTTTGAGAAACTGAGTTAGAGAGACTGGCAAATATAAGTCATATGTGCATTATACAAAACCTTTGTTAAAATAAATTATTCAGTGACTGAGAATATTTTTTTGTTTTACTGTGGAATTTATGGAAATTCTTATTTTGTTCAGAATTTATTGTCAGATAGCACAATTTTATACTATAGACAAATATAAATATTTAGTTAAACAGGGAAGGTGTTGCTATTGCAATTTTCGTATTAGTTTAAAATATATTCATGTTTGCTGAGCAATGAGGACAAAAGTGCTGCTGCTGCCTTTGCTGGACTTATTTTCATAAAATCATTTAGGTTAAAAAGGGCCTTTCAGATTATCAAGTCCAACCATTACCCAGCACTGCCAAGCCCACTGCTAAACCAGGTCCCTGAAGGGCCACATCTGCACAGTTTTTAAATGCCTCCAGGGATGGTGAATCCACCACTGCCCTGGGCAGCCTGTTCCAGTGCCTGACCACCCTTTAGGAGAAGAAATGTTTCCTAAGATCCAGTCTAAACCTCCCCTGGTGCAACTTGAGGCCATTTCCTCTTGTCCTTTCCCTTGACACTTCGGAGAAGAGGCTGATCCCACCTCGCTGGGACTGCCTTTTGGGAGGTTTGAGTGTGTTACTGGCACCTTTGATACATTAATTCATCATCTTTCATGGGCACTAAAAGGAGCTTTGTAAAATGTACGAAATTCAGACTTTGAGTAAAAGATGATTTGGGAATGAACCTGAGATTGGGAGAACTGAGATCCTGGGTTTTGTTTGGCAATCTGTCACACATTTGCCTTGTGATATTCTTGTGCAATATTCTTGTTCCTTTTACCATGACCTCCGAGATATAAGATTGTGATAAGATACTTGATCTTTCAAATACTTTTTAGGTATTTTCAAACCATTTTGAAGGCAGACTTATAGCTTATTAGCTACAGATAGAGATTGATTACAAATCAGATTTATAATTTTATCACACTGATAATATGTGTTTGGGTGCTTAAACACGCAAAGTACTTCATAAACATAACTGTCCCATTTCAGGAGCCTCTCTGAAATTTGTTTGATACTTTATTTCTGTAGCAGACTTTTCTGAGAAGGAGGGTTCTGCAGTTCCCTCGGTCTGTTGTACTCTAGGAGAATCTTGCTCCTGTGTGCTGGACCTGGGCACACCTTTCTGGCAGCCATTAGTTATTTTATATACTTGTCTTTCGGACTTTCTCTTTTATTTTATTCTTTCTTACCATGCATTTTTATTTTCAACTGTTACTGTTCCCATCCTGTCATGTCTCCATGGAAACTTGGGGACAATTCTGTGCTTGAAAGGCTGTATTAAATAGCAGCCAGGCTTAGACAGGGTTAGACAGGTCAGAGGCAAGACCTTGTAAACTGAACATTTTCTCCCTCAAGGTTTTAGATGGAAAAGTGTCACATAGGGTTTGGGTTTGCAATCCCCCTTTATGTATTTTGGTGGTATTTGGTAATGTTGTTATAGAGCTGATAGTCTTCAAAGGAGTTTTAGGAAAGCCTAGCAGGAGGAATACCTCTACAGTTGAAATCAAGAATGCTCAGTTTGCCTTCTTGTCCTGGTGGCAGTAGGAAGGTGAAAATGAGATGAAAAAAGCAGCCCTTGGGTGGAGGAGCATAATCCTTGATCCTTGTATAAATTTGTATTTGACATAAAATGTCCTTGTAGCCAGTGATAAGCTCAAAGGAGATTGTCTGCTTTTGGATGTCTTTTTTAAATGCCTTGAGATAAACAATGGATTTAATAAAACAGTTTTTCTTAATAGATTCTCTGTTTACGTGTTTGGCTACTAAAGATTGCGCTAAGCAGTGACTATTAGACTGTTCTAATTCATGTGGTTTCTTTTTCTAGTGCGTTCTCTTGGCTCCATTGCACTTAGGAAAGCAGAAGATGTTGACTTCAAGTATCATTTTAACTTCTTCAGTGTCAACTTTAATGAGGAGTTGGTTGCATTGTATGGTGGCAGTCTGCAACGACAGACCAAGTTTGTGCATGAATGCATAAAAGTAATTCTTAAGTTGTACAGGGTAAGCAGTGACATATGCTGAGTAATGAACTTGCATGTGGGAATAGAATTTTAGGTGCCTTTTCTGCTGGAAAACTGAAGAGTGATGAATAAGGGAGGGAGGCTTTATAATGTGTATAGATAATTGAAAGTGATAATGATGCAACAGAGATTTGCTTCTCCTGAACAGATTCTTATTGCTTGTGACAATCCCAGAGCTTTGGTTTGGTTCTGTATTGTGTTTCTAAATAAATACCTCCATGCACGGTGTATGCTTTTTTCTAGCAGAGATGTAAACTTTCTCTAGCTTTTTAAAATATATTAATATAGCATTGCCTCAAATCCAATTTTCTCCAGGAAAGTTCTTTGGTATTCTCTGTTCCTAAGAGTCTCAGAGATTAAAATAAGTTTAAGTTGTGTTTACACAAGGTACTTAGTATTTCTTTTTGAGCTAGAAACTTCATACTAAGCACATTTTTTGAACTAGAAACTAAATTTATACTCATTTTGTAACCTTGTCAAATTGATGCTAGTTAATGTTATCCTTGAAAGGCCATAAGTTAATTTTTGGGGGAAAAAATCTTCAACTAATAACCATAATTCAGCGTCAGACTAGTTTTTGATGTGTCTAATTACTCTTTGCTTAAGGAAGGCGACTTTGCACCGACCAGCGTTGCAATAGTAGGTCATTCTATGGGTGGTCTGGTTGCCAGAGCGTTGCTCACTCTGAAGAGCTTTAAGCCTGAGCTCATCAACCTCCTGATTACACAAGCCACACCTCACGTTGCACCTGTAATGCCTTTAGACCGATATCTCACCGGTGAGTACTGCGGGTCACCTGGTTACACCGCATTTCTTTGTTGTTCCACTCAAGTATTTATAGGTGAGATTCTTTCAAATCTGCTGCTTTGTTTACTGTAATTAATCTGATCTTTTACTACTTGGGTGGTTGTCTGAGAGCACCAGGATACTCAGAGAAAGTCAAGTGTTGTATAAAATGGATTATGTGGACTCGAGCTTCTGTGCAAGGCCTGGAGCTCTCGATAATTTGTGATTTTAATAAGTTGCAGGTCATGTTACTAAATTTTGTAAGCTCCCCAGTGAGTGATGGTTTTTTCTTTCCTTTTTTTTTTTTTTTACCCTCTTTTAAAACTTGAGCTCTGTAATGGCTTTCTTTTTCAAGTTAATTGTCTAAATAGCATAATTTTGGTAGAAGTTTATAAAGTTAATATTTTTCATGTCCAAAAGTGGTGGATGTAAGAATATTGAATAATATATTTTATATAATATATTTGCAGAAAAAGGTCATTATTTCTCCTCACGTAAATAGCTATGACATAAAAATAAAGAATAATCATTATGCATGTTCTGTACACTTCTTGAAAAAGCTAGATTTGATTAAACTGTATTGATTAAATATGTGCGTAGTGATAATTCTGCTGCTACATGTAGATACCAAGGGAATTGGTGAGGGAAGGGGAAGAGACACTCATTTTCATTATTGTCTGTGACACCCAAGAGGAATGGATTATCTTGAGCTGCTGGATTTGATTTATTGTGCTTGTATTAATTCCCCCTCCTACAATTGATTTCAATGCAATACCCCTTCCTTGCTGACTGTTTCTGGACCATGGCTGTCCTTCAAATAAATCTGTGGTTTGCTACTTTAACAATGTATGTGCTCAGCTGGTGTAGAAAGTATTAAGTGTATCTGTCTTTCCTAACTGCTACCTCCTTGGGGCTAAAACAATAATTTTCTTCTCTTATATGAATCAAAAGTGCTAATCAGAGCTCAGAATCCTCTAGGATTCAAAAACTTTTAGTTAAATGTTTATGTAGCTTTTCTTGTATATGAAATAGGCTTATGGGAAAATTGTGATTGATTTTAATATATTTTATAGATTTTTATACAGCTGTAAACAATCATTGGATGCTAAAGGCCCAAGATTTAAGAAATTTAACTACCCTTTCTGTGGCGGGAGGATTCAGAGATTACCAAGTTCGTTCAGGACTGGCTTTTCTACCGAGATTGAGTCAACATGACAGTGCCTTATCTGTTGTGGTAAAAAAGCAAACTATTTTTTTTTTTGGTTTTGCATGGTTAGATAGCCATTTGTGTAATGCATGTTTTGATGTCTGATTACAGTCTTTGTGTGCAGCGTAGTGTAAATAAATATGAAAATACTACATGTGAAAACACAAAGTAGATAGTATGTGGGTATAAGATCGTAAGTAGTTGATGTAGTATAAATCTACCACTTGGTACCATTTCTTCTTACATCCTTCTTACACTATATCAGTTCTTATTCCTCTGCATTTTTGCAAGAGATGTATGTGTAGAGACTGGCAGATGTGCAGCACAGAAGTTGAGTGCTGGTTTGATTATAGAAAGAGAGCTCTGGCATGGAGCCTTCTTTTTGTATTTATTGTTTTTCAAAGAGTTTAGGAATAGAAAGGATTTAGAGGATCATCAAGTCCAGTCTTCTGCTTTTGCAGGCATCTATCCTTTCAAAATTAATCAAGAGACATCAGAAAGTATTCAGGTTTGTCATTCCATCCCCTCTCCATTAACCTGTTCCCTACCTGTTCTCCCTCAGCACAGGGAGAAAATTTGTAATTTCCAACTTCCATTTACTGTGCAAACCAGTCTTTTAACGCATTTGTTTTGACATCAGCTTGAAATGTTATCTGAAATAGTTGTCATTCCCTTGGTGTTTACCTCCCTGTCTGTTGTACAGAAAGCTGTCTATAAATAGTCTCAGCTCAGATCCTGCTAGGCTGAGAAGATTAACTCTGCATTCTCTTTGTCCTAGTAACCATTCTCTGCATCTGCTCTACTTTCATTTCTCTTGTGTGTTGGTGACCAGAATGTTGCATGAGGTTTCACGAGTAGTGGTACCACTTCTGTGTTTTGTTTTGGGGGCTGTGTTGTGGTTGTTCAGTTTGGTTTTTTTTATTTCATCCCAGGTGTAATGCACTAATGGTTCATAGCTTCAGGTTGTGCAGACAGGTGATGAGCTGCATCTGTGGGAGGTGTTTTTGATGTTGTTAGACCCTAAAATGTGATATGTGCAATACACTTACACAAATGAATAGCTTCAGAGTGGCCAGGTCTTTCTGCGTGGTGTTCTGATGCTTCTTTTTATTGAGAATGTCCTTGATTTTTCTACAGCAGCTTTTATTGGCATGCTTCTATTCTTGTGTGCCAGGATCAATTATTAAAATAGTAAGATTAGTCATAGAAGCAGTCTTTGAAGAAATTTTTGGTAAGTTTGCTCCACACCATAATTTGCCCTTTCACCTTTAGTCTCTGCTATCCAACATAGATAACTTGGTATTTTATATTTGTCATTTTACAAGGGCTTCATCACTTGTAAGATCTTTGACTGAAGAAGTCATTCTATTTTACCCTAGGCCCTGAAACTCTTAAGAGAAACACTGTTCTTTTTAATAATTGCACAAGTATTTAAATAAGGGGGAAAAGACTTGCTTGTAATTTGAAAATGTTGAATACTAACAAAAGATTAACTTTTTTCTTTCCCCAAACAGAGCTCAGCTGTGCCTAGAGCTTGGGCCTCAACTGACCATCTCTCCATAGTGTGGTAAGTAATGGAACAAAGGTTAATTGACTGGCTGTGCATACCTCTGTTCTCTACTGTTATCAATTTAAACCATATTTTAACTTCAGCATAATATTATGGTGCTGATGTCTCTTCTGACCACTTCTACTACCCTGGATATTTGCTTACTAGATTTAATTTTGCTGCTTCTTTCATCTAGGTGCAAAGAACTGATCCTGGCGACCATTAGAGCTTTATTTGATCTCATAGATGAAAACACAAGGCAGGTCTGTATATGTGATCTCCTGTATATTTACCCATGACACTTTCTTCTTTCGTCCCAGAATGCTTAGTCAGGAGAAATATCTTCCTATCATACAGAAAACTCCTTTTTGATTATTCTAAGTCATGCTGAGAAAATTCTTGTCATTTTGTCCCAGTCCCTGAAACATTCTGTGACTTTGTTGTTTGACCAATGTGTCAGAAGTAATTAGAGGTTTACTCAGTTTTCATTATTGACTTCTTGTGCTTTATAGCTGCTGGGGTATGGGCCAAACATTTCTTCCAATGCAGCAGGTTCAGTTGACCTTGCACAAGGATAAACAGATTTTGTTAGCTGTGTAGCTGTGAATGTGACCTCTCAGTGTGTGTTCAAGTCACCCTCTCTGATCAGTATACAAAGGATGAAAAAGGATGTGTGGTGATCATAGTGACCAGCATATATTTATGGAGTTTGTTTTTTTTTTCAAAAACCACTTACGAAAACAGAATTCAAGTAAAGTACCTGCATATTTCTACACCGCCAGCTACTGTTATTTATGGCTTTTCTGAATTAATATCCTACATCTTACTTTTGGAAAACTCCTGGAGAATCTCATGTTGTACAGTTTTCTTGCTACTAAGTCATGCAGCAATTATCAGGAACTGGAATTAAGGCCCAAAGGGTTGAAAATACATCAGAGCAGAGCCTCAGATATAGCAGAGGGAGGACTCCAGGTGTTCTTTTTGAGGCTGTTCGTAGCAGACTTCTCTAGTTTCTCACGTGTACTCAATGTGTGATTTAGAGAGATGAAAAGGGCATACAGTTGTTGGTTTACTGACTGTGCTGGAAGTAAAAAGTTTTCATAAATCAGTTGTAATGACCACAAATTTTGAAACAAAAATTAGTCCTGGAAAAATTTGGTTGGGAAAAACAAAACCAAACCAATGAAACAAAAAAATGAAAAAAACCCCCACAAATCCCATCCCCGAACAAAAGCGAATCCTAGTGTAGCTTTACAGATGTTGAGATGCTTGAAATAGTCAGAAGAGATGTAGGGCAAGCTGGACTTGTGAACTGAGATTAGTAAACCTAAATGTGAGAATTTTTCCTAAGCTCTGACATTAGTGTGTTATTTCAGGAAGAATTCATGTGTGTCTATCAAGAAAGTTTAATGGAATGGTTTCCTTGTGTTAAGAGTAGGTGAGGATATAAAACTTCTGGAAATTTCAGCTATGCTTTATGATGTATAGGCTTTCTGTATTGCAGTGATTGATTATTGATGGCACTTTTCTGTTCGAGTTATTGAATTTAGAAGAGAAAAGGTACTATGTCTTCTCACAATCTCTCCTGCCTTTCATCCACAAAACTGTATGGTTTTTGTTAGCTGTGATCATGTGATGATCTTAAATCACACATATTGGTAAAAATTTGATGATGGGCTCTCTTTTTTAGATAACTGAGGATCCAAAGAAGAGAATGTCTGTACTGAATCACCACTTTGTAAGACACCCTGCAAAGATATTTGAGGAAAATCCTGAAGTTTTTACACAACTCCCAGGTGTGCAACAGTTTTCTTTTGAATAGGATTCAGTGATACTCCTTTGTTAATAGTTAAACTTCTCACTAACAAAGTTTTGGAATACACTTTGTCCTTCTTTAGACATTTCTAAAATGATATACAGGACACAGACCTGAAAGATCAGCTTTTGCTTGGTTTCACTTGGTTATTAAAGAGTTTCAAAGGGGTAGGAGCAAAAATCTGTCACTTTTATATAGCTTGAATTCTGGAGGATGCACAGGAGTCATATTTACACCGGGATGTCCAATAAAAAAAAAATCTCAGGAACTGGGAATAGCTGGATGTCAAAAGTCTAATCTACTCTTATATCCTGTGCTTGCCAGAGGGATAGTATGGGTGTTCTAGAGCCTTATGTTAGTTTTGTGCTACTCGTGGAAGTCCTGAATGTTCAGATCTGACTCATCAATCACTTCCTTTTTCCCATGACCCTTCAGGGTAAGATGGAGTGCCCACCAAGAGTTTCCTTGTAAATTGTCTTCCTCAGAATGGGTAGCTAAAAGTGAGAAATTTTTACTATGTGGAGTCTTGGGGACTAAACACAACTTTAGTAGGGCACAGCTTTATTCCAAGTTTTGCTGACCTGGGCTGAAGCATTTTATGAAAACCATTTTATTTCAGTAAATCATTTCATTTATTTCAATGTAAGATATTGCAGAAATACTAAAGTAGCTTGTACTTTGGCATCCAGATTTGATTACCTTTGATAAGAAGGAATTTAGGCATTGGCATGTACTGAAGTGAGTATTGGAGTGGAAGACCACTAAAATGGTTAGTCCTGAGGCGTAGGAAATGGGGGAAAAAGTTTGATTTAACTGCAGTTTTTCACCCTAAAGAGAATGCTGAGGGGAATCCTGTTGCTGTCTTCAACCACCTAAATGAAAGACTGGAGAGAAGATGAAGTTAGATTTTCCTCAGAGGTGAACAGTGGTAGTACAATAGGCAGTAGAATCCTGTTGCAACAAGAGACATTCCAGTTGGATGTTAGGAAAAAGTACTTCACCCAGGAAGGTGGTCAAACAAACAGGTACCCAGAGAGGTTGTGAAACTGATTTTGTTTGTTTGTTCACCTTTTTGGGGGGGTCAGTTTTTAGCAATAAGGAGGAATACTTTTAAATTTTATTTCATGTTGGTATCTTCCTATTTGTGCTGAGCTCTTGACACTTAGAGGAATTTCTGTGATGGACTTGTTACTCCAGTTACATGGAAGAGAGGTATTAACCTGCTTGTGTGACAATTGACATTGTTTTAAAAAGGCTGACAGGAACATAGATTGGGGCTGTTGCCGTATATATTTAATCAGTCACCCTGTAATTACATTAGTAATGTTCAGTTTATTTGTTTTGTTGCCTTTAGATCTTGGTTTCAAGATCCGTAGGGTTTTTATTTTACAATTAGTATTTAATAACAAGGTCTTGGGATTTTGCTGTTTCCTCAATGTTGGTTAAAACTTACAGAGTTTATGTCCATCTACAGATAAGAAATAAGACCTTGGTAATAAGTAAAATATCAGATTTTGGATAAAAGAATAATAGTTCCTGCAGTGTGTCATATAAAAACATGGGGTTTTTTTGTAGGGATTTTCATGTGGATTACAGTCAAAGCCTCAAAATGGACTTATTCAGTTTACAATGTAAGTAACGTTTTTTCCTCATTGTGTTTTTATGTTTATTTTTGTTTTATTTTGTTTTTTTTTACTAATGAGCTTTTTTTTTCTTTTAAGGACTCTGATGGAAAATATTTCACGTTTCCTCTTGCAAACCACAGAAAATCATACAGTCATGTTTACTGTGAAAATAGTATGTTGGTGAGAAAATACTTCTCTCATGTCTGGAGTTTGTTTATAAAGCTCTGGGGTTTTTCAATTTATATTTGCTGCAATTTTAAGGCAGTTTAATGGACAGTTGTTGAAATGCTGCCATCTGTTTACATTCACAGCCTGTTGTATCATGTCACACTTAGTGTTCAAGATCTGAAACTTTCAATGCCACCTGAACCTCAGATGTTTTATTTTTGACTCTTATGGTTATAGCTCTAGATTACTTGGTCCTTTACTTTAGTGCAGTTCTGTATTGATGCTCTTGAATGGAGGTGTTATTTTTTAGTGCTGCCATGTTTTTGCCATACTTCTAATTTGAGAAGGTTATTTATAGGTTTGCTTTCCCACCATACACTTAAAGGCTACGGACATCTTTCACTAAGCAAGGGAAGTGAATGGAAGACAGATGAGAAAACAGCACCATCTTGGTTGTCTCCTATTGAGAGGAGACACCATAATGTGCAGCACTTATATTTTTAGTTCAAGACACAGGCATTCAGCCAAAAATTTTTTTTTTTTTTTTACAAGAATGAATTTAATCTCTTGCCAAGCTGAAACTGGATAAATATTCTTATCAGAATTTACATATTTTAGATTAGTGGCAAGAAAATTGATATACTTTACTGTTCCATCCTGCCCATCCCTGTTGCCACTCCTCCCTTTAGCAAAGATGACATTCCTAGCACCATTGTGAAAAATGATCGTCTGTCCTTGGTGCTTTTCTAAGGGTCCTTCCCTGTGGCACTTCAGTGTTTACACATATGTTGTGATCTTAGTTGTGATTTAATAGCATGTCGTGGTTTGCGCTCACATAGGGTAACTTTTGCCTTTGTTACAGTGTCTCAAAAACAGGATTAGTACAACTTGAGGAGGAGGAGGGAGGCACAAACCAATGTCTGAAATCCTTGTATCATGGTGCTATTGCTTCAGAACACTTAAATTCTCAAGGGAGGGAGCAGTAGAACATTAAATATCTCAAGTACTCCTCTACTACTTAAAATAGTGCCTTGAGATGTTTCTTTAAGTTAGAAGAGATAAAGCATGATATTTAAGATGAGTATTTTTTAAAAAGAAATTATGAAAGCTTGTTTGCTTAACCTTGTATTTATTCATAACTAGAAAGGGTGGCCAATTGAAGTTATTCAAAATGGTTCCTAAAAACCCCCACCACTCAGTCTTATGCTTCACCTTGTAATTGTAATTGCAAGATTATCATATCAGACTTTTAGTGGAGGAGATAGCACTTGGTGTTAACACAGAGCTCTGACTTCATTGTGAAATGGGAAAAAAATAGGTGCATATCTTTCATTCTAAATAACTAAGGAAATCCGAGAGAGACTGTTTTTATAACCATCTTCACTTTTTATGCTTCAGCATTTGACATCCTTATGAGAGTTTGGTCACTGTAGTGATAGCTGCTACAGACACACTAAATAGAAAAGGAGTGAGTGAGACAAAGATGAAAGTTTGTTCTCTTTTTAGTAAGTTAATTGCACCAAGGTTGTGCTACCAGAGACAGTTGCTGATATCTGGTGTACTGAAATATTTAGCATGTAGAAATTTTGGAGATTGTCAGCAGCTTTAACTCCTGCATTGTTTAGAGTAAAGATTTGGTATTTTCAATATATTTATAAATGCAGTCACACATAGGTAATGTACTGTTTTATGGTATTGACTTTACAGGACACGAGTAGTTGGATTTATGGCTGCATGAACAGTAATTCATCGATGTGGTGAGTATAAAAAGTTCCTGTTCTTTATTCAAATGGATCTTTTGAGATTGTGTTTGAATTTAAAACATATAAATATCCTCTGTAGGAAGGAAGAGGTTAGGAAGTAAAATTGTTATTGTAAAGAATTCATGCTTTTTTTTCACCAAGAAAACAGGAAAGAGTAGGTTTTCTCAAAGTAGGTGATCTTTTTCTTTGTTAAGTTGTATTTTTGACCTTCATAGCAGTGAGAAGTCGTTCCTGTTGCTCTCTTGTGGATACTACATGCTGTGCTGGATTCCAAAATTGTGGGCTTTGTAGCATCTGGATGGTTCTGGTGGATGGTTGGACTCAAGGAGTTGCAGTCAATGGCTCCGTGTCCAAGTGGAGGACAGTGATGAGTGGTCCATATTGGGATCAGCACTTTTTAACATCTCTGTGGTCAACATGGACAGTGGGTGCACCCTCAGCAAATTTGCCAATGTCACCAAACTGTGTGGTGTGGTCAACATGCTGGAGGGATGGGATGCCATCCAGAGGGACTTGGACAGGCTTGAGAGGTGAACCAGTGCAAACATCATGGGGTTCAAAAGACCAAGTGCAAGGTCCTGCACCTGGGCCAGGGAAGTCCCAGCAAAAGTACAGGTTGGGTGGTGAATGGATCAAAACTAACCTTGGGGGAAAGACTTGGTGGTGTTCATGGATGAGAAGTTCAAGATGACTCTGTAATGTGTGTTTGCAGCCCAGAAAGCCAACCATGTCCTGGGCTGCATCAAAAGCAGTGTGGCCAGCAGGGAGGTGATTCTGTCCCTCTACTCTCCTCTTATGTGACCCCATCTGGAGTGCTGCATCCAGCTCTGGGGCCCCAAACACAGGAAAAATGGGGACCTGTTGGAACAGGTCCAAAGGAGGGCCATTAAGCTGTTCAGAGGGCTGGATCACCTCTCCTATGAAGACAGGCTAAGAGAGTTGGTATGTTCAGCCTGGAGAAAAGAAGAGCTCAGGAAGACCTTGTAGCAACCTTCCAGTAGCTAAAGGGGACCTACAAAAGAGCTGGAGAGGAACTCAATGTACTTGCATACACACCATGTTAGAACTGCTGCAAGCTCTTTAGCAGCTAACAGATTTTTTCATTTATGTGGTATATTTTAGATCTTCCCATAGGAAGAACTGGTACTTTTAGTGTTTAAAAGGTGTTAATAAAACTACATGTTAATTTAATGCCAGTGCTGTTTTAGCTCATGACATTTTTCATTTTGTGTGTGAAGTTGCATGGCTGATAAATATTATGTGTTATGTCTATGACAGAATTGGAGCTTTGTTTAACTTGTTTTTACAAAAACAAGATTTGCACTGTATGAAATTATATAGTTTGATAAATTACTATGATAGCTAACATATGATAATAGCTAAACTATGATAGTAGTACACCCCATCTTGTTCTCAATTTAAAATGGGAATCCAGAGAGAGAGGGAGAGAGAAGCTGGTATGTTAATCCACTGCCATAAGGTAGGGCCTGCGTAATGAATTTGCTCATCCTTTAATGTGCATGAATTTTTACAGCCTGGAAGCTACTGATCTGTCCTGGAGAGCTGAGTTACTTCCAACCACCAAGGTAAGTATTATACAGAATTTGTAGGAGGGAGAGGTGCTTTAGGGGTAGTTGCAAGTCATGTTTACAGCATTAGAACATGTAGTTGTATTCCAGAGGAAGGGGTACAGCAGATAGAAAACTGGCAAGGGGCACAGCTAAGGGATGTGTTCAGTAATGGCTTTTCTTTTTCTTTCCTTCTGTTTCTTTTTTCCTTTCCTTTTTGAGGTTGTAATGCTGAAACTTCAGGACTATCCCTCTTTGTCCCACATTGTCATTCAGGTACCAGCTGCAGTTGGCAATAAGGTAAAAAAATATGACGTGCAGAAATTGCTCACTTAGTGTGTTCATAATTCAGGTGCTATGACAGAAGGAAAAGGAAGTATATAAAGTATGTGCTAAGCTGCTTTGAGAAACCACAGACCTACACTCCACCGTGGTTTGAAGGTAGCTTTTGTTATCTTCTAGAAGGCTCAGAAGCACTGAATTTGATAAAATACCAAACACAGGAATCGCAACAGTTCTCAAATCACTTCTTCAGGAGTTCTTGTTGGAGATTCTAATGGTTTGGGTTTCTTAATATACTGTTTGCATTCCTGAATATTTATACCTTTGGACAGTGCTTTCTCTTATCAAGGATAGCAGAGAATATATATATATATATATATATATATATATATATATATATATATATAATTGAAGACACCACACATGGATTCTGAGGAGCATAGGTCAGATACCCCTGCGAGCTCTGAGACCACAAATACTGTGGTAGACTGAGGTGTGCACAGTTTAATAGCTTAATATCTAATAGATATTCAGCTCACAAATGAGTTGAATATCTTTGCATCAAGGGCTTCCAGGATCCCAGCAAGGGGAACATTTTTAGCGAATCTAAGTAGACTTTGCATATTACCCAGCTGGGTCTGGCAGACCTTTCCAGTTGGTCCTAAAAATGGCAGAACACTGCACTTGAAGGATTTCTGATCTAAATAGATCTGACATTCCTTTCTGGGACACAAATACAGTCTCTGCATCTGTGGTGTATAATCCATGATCCAAGAAATTATTCACAGCTGAAGTGAGTATAATATTCATCTGTGAGTGTATCTTCAGATAGCTGTGACAGGGACATTTTGCAGTTGAATTAGTGATACACAATGTTGGGGGTAAGAAAAGATAGAACAGAGATCACTTGGGAAATGTAATTGGCAAGTGCAAAGGTATCATAGTCTTGTGCTCTGTTTAGATCTGTTTTCAATATCCTCAATTGCAGTATACTTTGGGCTGTGAATTCTTCCAAGAGGATTCCAGAACAGTACAGCTTCCTGTTACACATCTGTTTTCATTTGGTAAGTATAGGATATTACTTTTGGAAGAAATGGAAAACTAATATTAGTAACCTTTGGATAATAAATTTACCTAAAAATTTCAGGTTGGAGGTTTTGGGGGGTTTGTTTTTCACCAAAGTTAATACTGCTTTTGTTAGTAACAAAGAAATAAGAAATATGGGGGTTTTGACTAACAGATATAAAAGCACTTAGGTCTCCTGGAAAAAAAAAAATCTGAAGATGTAATGAGTTCTCAGAAAATTTTATCTAATCATTGAAAATACTACATTCTTTACAGGGCTCTCTTCAAGCAAAATTCTATTAAATTCGACTGGCTTACTTTACAATGTACAGCTCCAGCACTTCAACCAAGTAAGAATGCTACTTAATTTTTAAAGCTAATGTAACCCCCGTTGGGAGAATGGGACTAATGGGTTTTTTTTTCATGTTCTAGATATATCAAGCTTTCAAAATTTATATAGAGAGCCACTGCCGGTCACTCAAAGGTAAATATAAGTCTTCTAAAGTGTAAGTTTATAAAACAAAAAGTTTCAAGACTGAAACTGGTAGAAACTGAAGTCCTTTCATGCGGTGGGGTTTAGTCAGTCCTGTTATAATCTGCTCAAATGTCTCTGCTAATATCTCTCACTTCTCACTTTTTAATAACAAGGATAGCTCAAAAAAATTGAGAAATGAATCCTCTGATATTTGTTTTTCTTCTTAGCAAAGGGAAGTTGAACTTTCAGCAGGATTCTGCATTATGTTGAAAGTGTTCCTCAAGAAAAGTGCCTTTGGCAATGATTTTTATTTACTAATTATGGAATTTAAATTTGAATGCTGAGCTACATAAGCTTAAACAGGATGGGTTGCTAAAGGACTCTGTTAAAAAAAAAAAAAAGGTGGATTTCATTAGTTTAGAATTTCAGTTTCATATTGAAAAGCAGAAGTTTTCTCTTGTCAGTCCTTTGAACATTGATGTCTCTCACTGTCTTGTCTTGTAACAGCCTGAGTTAAAAAAATGTCATTTTTGTTTCCTGCTAACTGCACTGATCTGCATTGCAATATCAATTGCAATGTAACTGCAAGCCCAGTGATTTGGTATGCCACCTTTGTTTTACTGGCATTGTAGTTTTTAGAGACAGTTGCCACATCTTGTTTGTAACTAATTTTATATTTTTTAATTCTCTTTCATTTCAGAAAGAAAACCTAGTGTTTACAGACTTCATATACCCTGGTCACATGAAGACTCAATAATTGTAGCAAAGTAAGAAATTTAACAATTATTACTTCTTGATATGGTTTTTTTTGAGAATATTTGCATCCTGTTGTAATATTTCTGATATGAGACAGTTTCTCCAGTTTAAAGTGTTTGGCTTCTGCACCTTCACCTTTCTGACCTTGTTGGCAAAGTTGTTTTGACTCTTCCTCAGAATAAGAATACCCAATAATTATTTGCATAATGGTTCTCACTAATTTTCTGGAAGAAGTTGAACCACCTGACTGTGTATTAGATGGTTGGAAAACTGTCTTGCTTCTTTATTTTAGAAGTCTTAAGGATATCTCCCGATTTCCCCCCCTCCCCATATTTTCTAACAGCACAACTCAGGCAACTGAATTGTATTCTAGAGAATCTGTCCTTCCCATTCATGTCACTCAGCATGTTTACCTGTTCTGTGAGGCAGTGTGTTCCCTCAACTTGTGTGCTTTCATTAGTGCTGTGCCCTTGATAGTTCAGAGGAGAGTGGATTGAGGATTGAGAATGTCATGGAGTTCTTTGTGATAAGATTAACAAGTTCCTTATACCATTTCGCTCATAGCATGTAGTGACACTTGGTGTACTAAATCTGCTTTGCACATGTTGAAAACTAAGACATGCTTGGCTTTTTTTTGGTTACAAGAGCAACAATTACCATTTAAATTGCTGTTTCAGAGTCCCATCTCTTACTGAGATTTCTGCCAAGCTGCATATTGCTCAGCCTCAGAATGACAACAGGGCTCCAGAGTTAAATATCTACTCTTCCTCAGACTGTCAGTATGAAGTGAGTAACACAGTGTTATTTTTGTAGCTAGTTTGCATTGCTGTATAATTTGTGCCTAATGCAGTTTTTTAAAACATGTAGCTAATTAATCAAAATAAATAATAAGCAAATCTAAAGATGGGCTGTTTGACCTTTTTGTCAAGTGTTACAAGTGTTTTTGTCATGTGTTGCAAGTATTTTGCAACAGCGGAGTAGTATTGAAAGCAAAACTTTGAAGCACTTGTTTTTAAAAAGTCAGTAGTAAGGTGGTGTACATTTTAGTTGTGGGATTGCTGTATTCTAACACTTAAGTTGGCTTCTTAAAAATTGAAGTATTTTGTACTCATGCTTACCATTGTATAAAATATTTGTTTTTTGTCAAGGTTATTCTGAAGACGTCACTTCTACAGGTTCTTGGGCAAGTAAGAAAGCCTGAATTGGTTTTTATGTCAGTAGCATCTACAGAAATTTTGACTTCTTCCCTTCTCTGCTGTGGTACTTCAGATTCCTTCATGATGCCAAGAGGAACACTAACTACTCAATGATCATTTTGCAACCTCGTCACTTGGCAGGGCACCCCATCTGGAAAAATGTCAGGCCTCAGTTTTGTGAGGATTAGAGGAGCACTCCAGCTCTAAAGAGCTGCTGGAAATGCGGAGCATTTGGCTTTGTGGTTAGCTCGATATCTGTAAAGGGATGACGCTGGAGGTCACTTTAACTTTCTTGTCTGATGAGTCAGGAGAGTTAAAACTTTAAAATACATTCGACATCAATTAAAAGTTAGGGGAAAAAGTCTAAGTAGATCCATATGCTCCTTTTCAACAAATTTCCTTCGGTTATCAATGAAGAATACATTTCAGCATGGGTATCTGTAAAAATAGACTAGCCATCTGCAGTTTCCTGGGTCTAAAAAGTAATTAATTTGCAAGCACCTAAGTGTGGTGCTGGAATATTACTGCCAAGGTTCTCTCTTTGAATCTGTGCATTTATATGAAGGACTTTTAATGTTATTTTTGAAGAATTTATGTGCTATTTGTATGTTAATCATGACTCAGGAGACTGGAAGCCAATTAATACAGACATGTAATTGCTTCTAAAAATTCTTTGCTTAAAAACATATCTGACTATATGCAGATTTTGTTTGGAATGTGGCCTTTTAATTTTTGAAACTTATTTTACTGAAGTGTATGATATTATATTTTTTTAATATTTGTCTTAACTGGAAAAAATGTTTATAATTTGGTCATTTATCAAAATATGTTTGATTTAGCAATTTGTAAGAGATTCTAGCATTTTACATGTGTAACATTAATTGCTAATGGAGTTTATAAAATACTTATGCATAAAAAGGAGAAACTTTTTAAAGAAAATATTTTAAGAAATATTTTCTAATTGCATTATCATCTTGACTTCATGATAATATTTGTGTGTGTGTGTTTTAATATATTTTTACAGATAGTTATCTATATATTCTTGTCTTTCAGATAGTAAGGTTCCATGCTGGTGCTTTTCCTGTCTATATTGTTTCTAATATTCTTCTTACTTATGGAGGACAATTGAGCACATTGAGGTCAACAGGTAGCTTTCTGGAATTTTTTTTTTCCTGTCGCAAGTGTTTTTAGAGCAATTACTTAATCAATTTACTGATGAAAGACCAGCTAGTTGTGAATTTTTTAAGCTAAATATCATTCAACTTAGGCAAATAATAAGATCTGCGCTCCTCAGTTTTGGGTTTTATTTGCTGATAGTTCTCCAGCGTTGCGTTGTATCAGAATATTTCCTTATCATTTTATTCTGCAATCCCTTCTTGGTGAATTAATTTTGTTGCATAGTAGTTTTGCATTAACAGAAGTCTACTTAAAAATACATACAAAAGTTTAAAATATGGTAGTATGCAGAAACCACTTTATTTCTTGCACTAAGATGAAATTTGCAGAATAACTTTGAGCCATGTCTTCAGACAAAATGCATTTTTATTAAAATTCAGGTGGTGTTTGTAACAACCTCCATAATGTCTCTAGAAACTCTTGTGACTTATTATCTAATGTGAGGGATCCAGTGAGTAAGGGCCTTGGGGATGAAGTATGCAGACTTGCAGTGCTGTTACAGGACATGGTTATCTTTTCAAGTAAACTTTCAAACCGTTGTCTGAATTTATTTTTGTTGCTAATGATGTTTGTTAAAGTTCACGACACAATAGTAACCACAGGTGCTCTCTGTTCTTGATTCCAGGCCAGTGCTCAGACTTTTTGCTTGAACTAGTTAGGACAGCTAAGCCCTACAAAGTAGAACCTCTTATAAGCATTGTTGTGTTTCTGCAGGGGTGAGTTGGCATTATTTATTTGTTTGTTTGTTTGTTTATTTAGTTTCCAAAACAGAAGTTTCAGTAAAACTCTTGCTGGGGAGGAATATTATTTTATCTCTAGTTGTTGTGAACACCTGACTGTGATTTTGTTTGAAAGGCTGTAGTAAGAGGAATAGTTGATAGATTTCTTACTGTAACACATTTGGAAGTGATAAATAATACTCCTTTCATGTTTTTGGCAGGTTTAACTGGTTTAGAGAGATATGGGAGTCACTGTCACTACCAGAGGTGGATGCTGCTGTACTGAGTAGTCAGGATGCATGGTTCCCCCTTGTGTCCCTGATTCTATTTCTTTTTGGGACAGGCATTGCCTACTGGAGTGGAGTATTTTTCTCTACATCTCTGAGACTCTTCTCTTCATTATGGTTAACTCTGATCAGGTAAAACAGCATGATACCATATAATTATACTCTTTTAGATGACTTTGACCATGACAGTTCTTTTTTCTCTTTCCTTCTGTGTGACTGTCTGGGCAGATTGAATTCTACAATTTAGATATCTGGGTTTGTGAGTGTTAAGAACTAAAGCAATATGATGATTGCCTCCTATTCCTTATTCCACGTCTCCAAAAGAGAATATAAATGGCCTTCTTGTTGTCTTCGTCAGCTGTTAAAAAGGTTTTCAGTTTGGTTTTGAGGAAAACTTGTTGGGGATAAGAAATGAAAGAACTATTCCCTTTTCAGCAACTCAAGGAAAAAAAAAAGTATATATTTAGAAAAGGGACCATAGTGTTAGAATCCGTTCCTCATTAGTGATAGTGGATCAACTGCATTAAATAATACAAGCAGGTTTCTAAAACAAAAACTTCTTGAACATTCATTTTAGTCTACAAGACTGTTTCATTGCATAGGTATGTCTGAGAACACTGGAGTGCTTTTGGCAGTACAGATGAGTATTCGAATGTGAAAGTGGTTTTAAAAATGGAAGGGAAATAAAGAGATTTTGAGAGAGTAAGGTAGTAAACTGGATAACATTCTTCTCTGAGATTATGGTTTTAGTGGCTTGAGTGTTCTGACACAGGTAAGAGTCCTCATTTTGATTTGAGCCAATTTGTCTCCAGAAGGCAGGTTGAGATGCTCTTTAAGAAAATGCCCACAAAAAGATCTCTTCCTTCTTTTAATCACTTCAGGTCTTACTTGACCAAATAATTGATGAGGTTTTGGCTATTTTTTCTCTGCTATTTTGGTTATAAATTACACTGGATGTTTCAGTATTAGTTTTAAGCAACAAATTAATGAATTTCTGAGTTTGAAGTTATTCCTACCAAATTTTTAAGGGGTTTAACTCAATTCAGACTCTTTTCATTAAAGCTTTTGATTTCTCGACCCTGAGAATGCCTTAGGCAGAGGCAGGAAAATAAGATTTTGTGTGCCTACCTGTAAGTCAGCTGGTTCATTTTTAAATTCTAGTGCCTTACAGGGTTCTAGTACCTTATGTGGGTTTTGATCTACTCCTGAATTCCTCGATAAAACCCCCCAAAATTATTTTCTATGAAGTGGATAGCGTTCACTTGAGTTTTGCTTAGTGTTCTGAAATGATCTGATACGGCCAGCAGCAAAGAATTTGTCACTAGCTGTCTGTGGAACTCTTTGTTTCTTGTCAGCTGGTCTTCTTTTTGTGTTTATTTTTGATACTTGCTGCAGAGGCTTTTGCAATTGAATTTTCCAAATACTGTTTTTTCTGTTTTCAATGTCTACTTTAATCCTACAATATCCAAAAAATACAGGCTTTTGCATAGTTCTAGTGCATTTCCTCCCCAGCACGTTCCCCTCATTGTCACACCTTCTCAGCTCATCTTTGCCATTTCAGATTGTCTCTTACTCATATCAGCTGGAATCCAGAAACTTAAAATAAGCTTTTCTGTGTGTCTCAGACTGTGAACAAGCAGAAATTCCTGTCTGGGAAGAATGTTTTTCACAGAATTAATCTCCTGGAGACTGGCTGTGTTATACTGCTGTACTGCCACTGAACATTGCAGTGCATCAGCTTTTGTAGTGGGAGCCACTTCCCTGAAGCAGCTCTGCAGTAATAAGATACTTGTTCTTTTGAGCTGAACAGAAGAACTTAGTGACTGATGCAGATACACAGTTGGCATTGTAAATGTAGTTTTATGGGTCCTTTATGTTCCCCAAATGAACAATAACACACAGTTGCAGACATGCATTCTAGAAGGTATAATATATAGTTTTGTTAGTTCATTTGCTGAGAAGGCTTTCCTGGCAAAATAGTTTATGTAGCAGTTGTTACATATGTTTAAGTTTGTCTAACTTTATTTTTCCAGTGTTAAATCAACATTCAGGAACAATTTTTTCTTTTCGGTCATTCAAAAACCAGAATTATTCTTTCATCCTTTTAGGTCTAATGTTGTTACATTCTTTTTTTTTTTTTTTTTTTTAGACCTACTGTACTGCAAAAAGATAAGTTGATTACACCCAGAAGACTCTGTGGGATGTTATCCCTTGCTTTGGTTAGCTGGACAACTTGTGGTGCATTTGCTGTATTCCTTACTTATCTTCAATACTTGTTTAAGGTACTGGAAGGCCAAACATTCCGAATTTGTAACTGAATTGAAAATTTTGTGTGCTTTGAATTAACCCCACGTTAAAAGCAAAAATCCAGGTTACCATTTTTCATACATAAACATTCTTATTCTCATTCTTGAAGTAGGTTTTTTTTTAAATTAGTGGAGTGTAAACAAAGACTAAGGACTCCTTCAAAGAGAAACTTGAACAAAGAGAGGACTTGAAAAGTTCTCTAGAATACTTTATATTTTTCGTGAATCTTTACGGAGTAAAAGTAAGGAGGGTTGATATACTGAAAAATTAGGATGGTCTTCTTGTAAATCTAATCTGATCCCTCGGGTAGTGCCACAAAGACCCATATTTAGTCCCTGCCGTTCAGTTTCCATCGTCTTCCTTGCATCAGAGCCTCTAACTCCTCTGATTCACCCTAGGGTTATACAGCTGTTCAATCAGCTGCTATACTCGGCTCCTAGGGAAGCAGGGGAGCGTGGATCTGGGAGCAGGGGCACAAAGCAGAGAGGCTTTGGTGGTCTGGAGCAGGCAAGTGGCAGCTGAAAGCACAGCCTGAGGAACAGCACTGTGACAAAAGGTTCTGCAAAGAATGTTCCCATGCTGACATAACTCCCCCTTCTGCAGTACATTTCTGACATGGAACTTCTCCTGTATGGCCTGTTTAGGTTTCTGCTGAGAGCTAAGTAGAAATAAATTAAGAAATAAGGAATATGCAGGTTTCCCACTCTGTCAAGCACAGTAGAAAGGGAGAAAGCAGAGCAACCTGTTTTCACTCTGTGCTTGGAGCTCCCTCCTTCATAGAGCACTTTGGATGCTGCTGATAAAGACAGAGGGAATTCTTGCACTGCAGTTCTGTTGGGGCCCTAAAATCATCCAACTATAAAAAGGAAAAAAAAATAATGTCCTCATTTTTTTTTCTATACTAGAGCTTTTTTGTGAAGAAACATTACTGAAAGCTGAACTCTTTGTCTTGCAGGTTATAAAACTGCATGTGAATGTAAGAGCAGAACAAAACAAGCTCAACAGGGTAAGTCTCTTTCCTGCTTCTGTTCCAAACTAACACCAAAAATTGGCAAACTTATGCATTATGAATTGGTAGTAATAGGTTGTGCTGTGATGACTGAATGAAACATAGTTAATAAAGCCAGAAAAAGTTGATGGAAGTTTTCTTTGGGTTTCTTTCGTGGATTTTTTGTGTGTTTCATTTTCAATCCTCCCATTTTCATATAATTTTGTTTTCTTTCATTTGTGGGGTTTTTTTCCTGTCATTGGAAGTTAGTATCTGCCAGCTCATTAGTTCGTCTTTGCTATTTATTCCCACAGCTAATATTTTCCTCCCAGTTGCATTATCTCCTATATCTTTTCTGTGAATGATCATCTGTGATTTTTCACCCACATGCTTTATTACTCCTTTTATTCTGTTCTTCCCCCTTCCAGGAACTCCATTTCTTATCACTGCATTGGTGTCAGGGCGTCTCCATTCTCCTTTTCTTCCAGAGACATCTAAACTATTAGTGTATGAGAAATTTCTGGTTAAATTTAGATGCTTTAAAGTTGAACTATCAAATTACACTTTTGATGGCTTTTTGAGGCTTAAATTTCAAATTTTCTTCCTAAATCAGAGCTAGTGTGATACAGTTAGGATTTTTTCCCTGTCCTCTTTCCCCAGCCTGGGTTCTTACAAGCCTGTGCACATTTTTGTGACTTTCTGTCTTTCATTTTCAGGATTCAGACCACTCACAAGAAACTTCACAAAACTCCAGTATACACACAGTCAAACCCCAGAGCTCCATGGACAGTGTTCCAGAAGAAAGCCAGTCTCCTGCCAACAGTACAACAATTGCTGAAGCTGTTAACAGTCTTAAGATGCACTTTACAATCCTCAATTTATTCACATGGATTGTGCTGCTCAACTTGCCATCTTTAATTTATTGGCTAAAAAATCTCAGGTAAATTCTTAAATTGCCACCAAGGTGGAAGAAAGGAATATGAAACTTTGAAGGTTATAAAAATTGTAAATGTTTCTCTTTACATTATTAGCTACCTTATAGTTTCAGGTATTTCTGTTAGTGGTTATTGTCTTCTATCTGCAATCCAGTTTGTGCTGTGTGTAAGTAGGTGTTAAGGGAACTGGTGATATGTTGAAGAAGGTATTGATTCAGAAACTATTTAAAATCAGGCTCTGATGCTATATGGATATCATGTATATTTGTTATCAGCACATGCTTGTTCCCAATGTAGATATTATTTGGTAGCCTAATTAGAAGTAACAAACTTTTTAAACTGTTTCTTTGCAGGTACAATGTTAGGCTTGATCCTGATCCATGTAGATCTACAGCTATTATCATCGTGTGCATTTTAGAAATTCTAATGAATTCAAGTACTTCTGAAGTGAAGTCAAGGTACCTCTAGTTTTGTTTTCCTTCTTTTTTGTTACTTACCATTTGTGTGGTAAAACTTAACTTATGCTGTACAGACCTGTAATTGTTCAGCCCATGTAGAAATTCAGGAACTCATATGGTAAATCCAGAAGACCAGGTAAAATGTGTGCAAATTACCTCTAGTTCAGCTAAGTGGAGAAAATCCTCTGTATTTGCCACATAGAAATAAATTAGTCATGTGCTGTCTAAGCAGTCGGTTGCGTAACTACCTCTTACTGTGACTTTTTAATTCATGATTCATTGAATCCTTTCAAATGTTACAGAATCCTAATACATGCAGCAATTATTGTCAGAAAGTTACGAAGGAAAGTGAATCCTAAAGCATTATAGTAATGTTCTTGTACCTCCCCTTTTGGGAACACTTGTGGAAGTGTAATGTGTTTTCTACTGGATTAAGAAGTTTTGAGCACTTGGTTTTGCTGATAGGTAGAGCATTTCTTGTCCAGGTATGAAATTAGTCAATGCCTCAGGAAGGACAGTGGATAATAACGAATGTCATTTATGCTCTTGACCAGTACCTGTTATCTCAAGTTAAACCATTAAATCTTCCTTTGTTACAGAGAATTTATTTCTAAATTAATATAGGAATATTTTAATGACATTTTACTACCCTTTTTGAGTAATTGCTCTTGCTTTTATGCCTCAGTTGTTATTGCCCACTAGACCTAGTACTTCAGTTTTAAAAATTAGAAAAGCCTTGAAACATAAATTATTTTGCAAAGGAAAGTGAAATATGTTATTTGCGTACCTTCTATACGGACGGGCTACAAAAGTGGTAATTTTTCTTTGTACTCTTACAGTAAACTCTTGAAGATTGCAGCCAAAGTTCAACTCCCTTTGTCTGTTGCGATGCTGGCCTTTGGACGAATGCATTTATACAGAGTGCCACACTTTGTAACCTTTTCTCTTCTCCTACATGTGCTGTGCTGTGTTGTGTAGTGTTCATTCTACACAGGAAGGACAGTGCACTCAAGAAACTTAACACTGGAGATGGGACGAATTTCAGCGAAGAAATGCCTAAATTAATATCATCGGTTGTTTACGTTATGTAGGAAAGAGAACAGAACTGTGAATCCTTTATGAAAAGTTCATGGTTCTGTTCATGTTGCTTGGAAAGCTTTTCACGGTGTTTATTTCCTGACCCTTAAAATCAAGTGATTTAACTGTGTGTAAGCACATAAATCGTATCAGTGCAACATCTCAGTACTCTGCCTTGTAGACACTTTGATATTTCACTGTATTGCTTTGTTGAAACAGACTTTTTTTACTCACTGTGCCATACAGTGTGTATGCTCTGAACTTGCATCTCTTGCAGGTCTAAAGTATGCTGGTTAAAACTCAATACATTTCAAGCACACTGTGACTATCACAACAACTACACAGCCAAGTATACTTTTAATTATTTTATGTACATTTAAAAGCTGCCACAGTTATGTCTAGACAAACTAGAATGTACTGCTTATATTGAACTGTTATTTCTATCAAATCATTTGTTCAATCAGTGTGAGTTGAACATTTGTGAGATTATTAAAAGTCTTACACTTTTTACTTTTTGTGAGAGTGAGAAAACAACAGTATTCTATGTAGCTTTCTATTCAGGAAGGATACCAGCAGATTCATAAACAATTTGCTGTGATGTTGTTTTAAAACATTTCTCTGGAATTTTGAAATTAATCCTCAGACTTTGTCCATATGTAGAAGCTAGCAAACCTTGAGGCGTGGTGTGAGTTAAGTACTGTACTGCACTGTTTCCAAGTGGACAAAGAAGGCTTTTTCCCTATTGTAAACGGAGAATCGATCATCTCCTAATAAATTCCCATACATGAAATGAATATGGAATAGTTACAATACTGTAAACTCCTGCCCTGCCATACAGTGCTAACTTCTGCATGTGGACAAACTCTCGGTAATAGTGGGAAGTACTGACCATAATTATTAGCTCTGTATAAACTATTATCTTAGTGCCTAGATGCTACAGTGACTGCCATTTATAATAAAGCCTAAAAATAGCTCTGTGTAAGGAGTTCTGTCCCCTGGGCATGTGTTTTGCCAACAGAAGAAATCGCAGTAGCCATTAGGTTTAAATGATGTGTTGATTCTGTGTAGAGATGAGCCTGCTCCTTGCTTCTATGTTAGCTGTCTCTGCTGTGTCTGAGAATACCTGTTCCTCTTCATATGGAAATACCAGACCAGCTCAATCATCTTCTAGGAATAAAGAGAGGAAGTCTGCTGCTCACAGTCAATCAAGTATATTCTTGATATAGTAGTACAGCCAGCCTGACCCATTAATTTAATTGTATCTCATTAATCTTGCCTAAAGTGCCTCAGTTAGTTCTAACATGTTTTTAGGGTCCATTCATCTGAGCTGGCTGCAATGACTCAACTCACCCAGGGACTTTCCAGAATGAAGGACAAATGTGAAGTAAGGATGTGTTTTGTTCGCTTACATCCAAGTCAGCAGTTTGGGTTATTCGTAAGTCATTAAAACTGCTGTAACTGAGTAAGGCTATTGTAGTCAGCCAAACCACTGTCACTGTTATCAGTAATCTGTGTGCAGGTGTTCTAGTCTTAACCTTTTTTAAAAAAGGTTAGATTATACATAGTGTTGTAAATCAGAGAAGTTATTTGAATTGATAATATCGTGATATTTTCTGATCAAATGTATGCTACAGAATATGTATATAAGAATTTGTGTGACTAATTATAGCTAAATCCAACTCTTGGTTTAACAAAAAATTGCTGTTTAATTATAGAAGAATAGAGAATTTTTCTACTTGCAAATGGCTGTGAATGAAAGATGGTGGCAGAACTGCTTTAGGGCTGTCTGTGAAACATGCAGGATTCTGATTTCTGCGGATGATAATTTTCCTTGACCTTCATGGTCCTTTTGACTTACTGCTGTATTTTACTTCTGATTTTGTATTGCCATCTTAGTGGGCTCTTTATCTATTGGCTGGAACTGTTGGTGGCAAGTATTAATCAGAATAAGGAAAGCAATATCTCTGCATGTAGTAGCTTTGATAGCTTCCAAAATACACCACAATGTGAAACCTACTGACTTAAAGCAGCATAGAATAACACCAATTTTTCAAAATTTAATTATTTTTTTTTTAAAGCTGGGAATTCTATTGATGATTACTAGCACTCTTCATAAAGTGAGTTCCAGAATCTTGTATATATTCCTGCTTGATTTTCAGGTTAAAGGTAGGAATACATATAATCCTGAGTCTGAGATCCCAGAGGGACAAGGGTTTTTCACATCTCCCTCAATGCTACCTTTTCTCAGAGATAGTTTACCTTTGGTGGGGAAAGGAGGGGAAGTCTTACTCCTGCTTTGAATTTATATGCATTGTGTGCCATTTGATAGATTAAAATTGTTGTCAGAGATGTGCATCTGGATTTTGCAGTGATCATGGACTGGACACCTTCAGCTGTTTGGCAGATTAGGAGTCTAATCCCAATTAGATCTTCTGTATAATCAGTGGATGGTAATAGGATTAGAACAAGTCCAGAGAAAAACCCATCCCATTCTAAGAGGATGAATTATCCCGCTTGCCATTCTGGAAGGGACTAGCTTTTATAGCATTCTAAAATGGTATTTCAGGTGAAATACAATATTGTTTGTTGCTTTTGGACAAGAAGCTTCTGTTAGGTGAATCTGTACTTCTGCCACTGATCACAGTTACCATTTTGGCAGAAATGTAGGCTAACCCAATATAAATACTTTTAATTGCATATATGAGGAGGTCTAAGTATTACTGGAATATCCTTTATTATGAGTAGGGTGCATTTATAAACAGCTTTTGGCAAATACATTATAGTATCTCTTATTACCTTTAGCTAAATTAAAATTCCAGTTTATTCTTCAGATTTTAGGTTATGTAGACTGTGTGGGAGAAGAACAAGACACAAATTAACTTGTAAAGGTTTATACCTCAGGATGCATTCAAAATAGGAACTATTTATGTGACTTTATTGTAACATTTTTTTATAAACTATCAGAAGCAGAATGAAAAAACAGGGTAAGAACTTAAAGTACTTTGGTGCAGCATATATGTACAGGAGAATCTTTCTTTGGCAGGGGTAGATTTTAAGATGAGAAGCTTTTATTGATATCTTTGTACCCTGAAATTACTCATGAAGTCTCTAATCTATTCTGGTTGATGTCATCAGACTTGGTTCCTCAGTCTCCCATGCTGCAGCCCCAGGACCTACACGTGTAGCAAATGGTTCATAGGAGGTCTCTCTGAGTCTGGTAAGGGAGGACTCACCTCTTAACTGGAGTTACCAAATGCACCTGGAAACTGAAGAATGAACGTTGTCCAAAGGTGGTATTTTTAGTTTTGATTTAAAGGTTGGTTGCAGTGTGTCACATTTCAGCATCCTGTTAAAAGGGGGTTTTGAGTTTTGGTGGGAGGGGTTTTTTTTTTTACATGTTTTATTTCCAAAGAACTTGCAATAAATGGAATTTAAGTTAATGTTATTTCCAGTATTTAAAGTTCTGCCCTGATTTTGGTTTTGAGTGAGCTCACTCATGTATCAATTCACTCCTGAATATTAATTGACTAAGTTTTACAACAGATGAATAACAGCAAAACCCTAAACAGTGCAGGAGTAATATATTGCAGGAGTCATAGAGACTGCCTGTCTGTCTAAGGGAATTTTTCAATAACCTCATTGGACTATCTTTAAAGTCAGTGATTAATAAAATAAAGTTTATTGGCACTTAAAAAACCCCAAAGCATTGCATATTTTGGTATTCGACACGACAGCTAATTTTCCATGTGTTTGCAAGTAACAAAGTGATGACCTTGTTACTTGACTTTTTTTCTGAAATCTGATACATCCGCTTCTAAGCTTTGACAGGACAGAATAAAGTCAATTATGTGCCTGTCAATAAATGTTAACATTTGAGAAACTTTCCTTTGAATCTAGTTTATTTCAATACAGTGATGAGTGTGTTTAGACTTGATTTGTGCTGAGAAAAAACCAGCCATTTGCTGACCTTCAATACTCTGAGTTATGAAATGATTTTGGAAGCTGTTATAGTGTCTGTACAGAATTGTACTGCTGTTTGAAGTCGCTCAGCTACTAGAAAATTGTTGTTGTAAAACAGGCTAAAATCTTAATGCTTGTTTTTCATTTAATGGTGAATGTTGCTAACTGAATTTACAGCTTTGACATTTTGCATCTCTTTTTTGTCTGGGAGATAATCAAGCTAGCTTTTATAAGCACTTAGCTTGGTACTGTGAAATATAAAATTTTCCTCACTGTTCCTTTAGGGGAGGCATACTTACATACTTTTGTCACCAAAGCTCCTTGCTGCTGTTATATAGCCTCTAGGAAATGTGTATGAACAACAATTCAAAACTAATTCCTTTTTTTATGCTAAAGTAAGATAGTTTTTCTACCTTTTTCTTAGAACCAGGACTTTAGGCTAGAAGATTAGAATCTGTAAAATCTTAGAAAATTTATTTGAAAACCTTTTGTGAAGATTACGCTTTCTTATTTATGGAAGAAGGTGTTCAGTGCTTTTAATCAGCTCATCTATCCTCAAACTTAAATAAAAACTATGTGTTTTGTCTTATTAATAAACATTAATGCTTTTAAAAATTAATTTTAAGCATTTAAGGAGAAAATTCCATGGCTCTTACTTAAGGAAATCTGCCCAGAACCTCCATTTTTCAGGTCTAGGGATGTAACAGCCTAATATGTGCTTGTTACCTTGTAGCGAGAAAACCTGAGGTGGGATGTTTTGACTTTAATTTTGCTGAAGATTTAGGGTTTCATTCTGCATTCTTGAAAGTAGAGAGATTTTGCTACTCATGCTGTCATAAACAAGCATTTTGTGCGTAACCTCTCTTCCGATATTGGCAGGCTGTGGTCTAGATTCTGTAGGAATTCGTGTGGTATCAGAGCTAATTTTGCATCTCTAAAGACCAGGAATGGCACACAGAAACTTGTTGTTTTGTGGCACATCATTCCAGTTCCTCCTTCCCCTGCAGTTATCTTTGGTTTGCAGGGTCCTTCCCCTGTAGTACAAACCACAGTGTTCAGAGAACATCAGGTCTGGTGAAAACACACAGCAGCTGTCCTGTAGACTGTTTCCTAGTGAAGTTTTGCCTGTTTGTTGAAATACCAGCCAAGACTCTTCCTTTTTTTCCCCTTCAACTTAAATAGTTTCAGGGTATATATATATTAAGCATCGTATGTGCAAGTGTGTTGATGTTTAGTTTTATAAAAGGCTGAGTGCACCGTTTTGGCATCGATGCAGGCTTCAGTATTTTCCACCTACGTCACTCTGAGTGTGAAAACAGTATTTGAGACTGCAGCACTTGACAACTGAAACGTTTTACAGAAGTAGACAGGTAGTAGACAGGACACATAATAATTAGAGTGCCAGACCAAAACTGAAATGTGAAATTCCTCACTGTGACTTTGAACTTGTAGCTTTCTAGAGATAAAAAAAATAGAAAAAAAATACTGTGCCTTAAACCAGTAAATGGATACACTCTTAACTGTAGCCTGTGGACTTCTGTAGCCTTATATTTGATTTTTGAAGTTGACCAAAAATGTTTGTGTGGATCATACTGAAACTTGATTTGGGGAAAATACTTAATTCTTTTGACCCCATTTTGCGCTTAGAGAAATGAAGATTTATGACAAGTACAATATATTTTTGGTTTGGAATCACACCCAAAGTTAGAAAGCTTTGTCTGACCTTAATTTCTCGAATCTTTTTGTTATGTAAAAAAGAAAAAATAAGGAAAATTAGTCTCAGAAATTTGTCTCAACTTTGAAGTCTGTGTGTCAAGTTATTTTGAAACATTTTGTTCTTCATCTTCGCCAAAAGAAAAGAAAATCCTCTTACTGTAGTTTATGCAAAATACTGTATTTAAACCACTGAGTATCAAAAATCTATGCTGGTATGAGAAGAAAACTAGAAAGGGGTGAGATTGTTTGTGTTGAGACACCAGAAGTTTTGAATAATAAATTTCACTTTTTAGGAAAAATATTCACATATAAGTCCCTGGAAATTATGTGTAAATTCCCTTTTTTTGGGGAAAAAATTACACATTATTCTTCCTGATTCATTAAAGAAAACCAGAAATAGTCAAGATCTTAAAATCTTGTTTTAGTACAGTAGAAGATTTCTTACACATGTTTGATATGAAGAGCTAAGGGAAAGCCACTGCTGGCTTTCCTTTTATGTCTCTAGAGGATTTGTTGTGTGTTTTGAACAGACACCCACAAATTGGGACTTCATCACCTTACCTGTGTTGGTACCATGTACCACTGAATGTGGAAAAATGATGCCATCTCAAAGCTTATCGTTGTACTGGGGGTATTTAGTCCTGCACACACAATGACTGCATGGCAGCAGATCACAGTAGTTGTTTGCAGCAATACAAATCAAAGCTATTAACCTTTTTTTATTGAGAACATCTATTGAATCTGGGTGCCACAGTGCTGCTGGTGCTGTGGCACAATAGATAACATGCAATTTTTGTGTCCTCCCTGTTACTTCCTTCTTGTGTGTTCATTTAGGACTCTTACAACTTATTCTGGTCGCCCGAGTTTTTCTTTTGTGCTGATGTTTCAGTAATCCCACTCATTGGTGATTTCCTACAGGAATGTTCTAGTATTAAGAATTATTGAGATGGTAGAACTATATTTAAGGCCTTTATATATGATGATAACTCGAGGAAAACTCTGTAATTTGATTCCCCACCTACCTTTTAATTGTTTTTTCCAGGCACAAAGACAGAAAGATGTTGGCAAAAATATCTGGTTTGGGTAATTAGAGGGGAGATGCTTGTTTGGTTTTAAGAGGACTTCAAACTTGGAAGAACACATACATAATTTTTGGAAAAATCTATCACAAGCAACCTGTCTTATATGTTTTTAACTCTTCCTCTGTTTTCAGCTCTGACATAGCCACTGTAAACCTGCTGTTGTGTTGTGTATGGAACTAATTCTTAATAATTACAGGTTTCTGGAGATGTTGACAGTCTTATCTGTAAATGTTTTAATGATGCTATAGTAAATTATTGTGCTTATTAAAATGTTTATAACCAAGTTGCTGCAGATTGTGCCATGCATTGTAAGCTCTGGCAAAGTCCTTGTCTTGTGAGATGCTCAGAAAAACTTGGAGAAGAGGTATTTTCAGCTAATGTTGAAATTGCAGAAAACTGAAATCTCATAGTCTTTAAAAACTGTGCTTTTAGATACTGGTACTTTTTGTTGTAGTTGAGGGTAACTTGATTGGGAACTACTCTGGGATTTTCACATTTTGTTTGACGTTTTCCCAGTCTGCAATGTATACTTCAAATTTTTTTTATTTGTCTTTTTTTTTACCTAAACGTGCATGACTTAGAGTACGTTGTATAGCATACCCCCTGCTAAATAAACACTTTTGTATATTTTTGTACGGCGTCCTAACGTGGTTGCATTAGTACAGATGGTGGTAATTCACAAAAAAGTGCCACTTACCAGTTCTAGTCTGTAGAGTGTTGTGTTACCTGTACTTCTGTTGTACAAACACGCTAATGAGTGTTGTGATGAACGTCTGCCTTTAGTCTTTGCTCAGGTACTCGTGTGGAGCAGTCTGGTGCTTTTCCCTCTAACTTGTAATACTTGGAATTCTAAGCAGAAAATAAAAATAGCAAACAAAAGGCTTGTGGTTGGAGCGGTGCTTTAACAGGTGCTTTTTTCACATCTCAAGTAGAACACAATAAAGGTCATACTGGCTGAAACCTGTCTCAGTATCTTAACTTGAACATCTTAGGCTTGGTGTCATGAATAGGAAATGCAGTAAAATTAAAAATGTTTGGTGAATAATACAGTTTACATAGGGCATCATATGTGTAAAACTTTTTCCCACCTAAACTAATGCATTTTAAATTTTTACCTTTTTGAGGTAAATTGCATGGATCTGAACCAGCAACGCTATGAGTGTTTCCAGCTTCAGGGCAATTTAATTCCAACATACATGAACATTACTTACTGTGCCATAAGGGTAATAAAATTAGTACAGACACTTTGAAAAGATTTGATTTACTGAAGATGTGTGTCAAGAAAACCTAATGCCTTAATTGGGGTGCATTTAAAAGGCAGCACACTGCCATCTGGCTTTGAAAGCATTTATTAAACTTAGCTGCTGTTCTCCAAGGAGGATGCAATTTTGTTCAATCAGTGTAAGCATACTAATAGTATTTTCATATGAATGTGTTCTGCTTATTTTTGACTTTTCTCTGAAGGAAAGAACTGAAATTCAAAAAACCCCCCAAACCTGCACTTTAAAATGAACCATCAGTCTAAACAGACTTTTAGCTCCAATAGTTTCTCAGATCTTTTAGCTGAGGAAGCAACTATACAAGTGTGTTAAGATTTCTTTTTTTTTTTAAAGACAGCTCACAGAGAATAAGTGCCAATTGAATCTCTTGCATATCTGCATACTTAATCAGTCACCCAGACTGCCTGAATTCCTGCAATAATAATTCATTTCAGATTTACAGATGACTTTGGTATGTTTTACTAGCTGGATATACTGTGTATCTTCCAGTTTGTTCTTTGTAAAGAAATCAAAGGAATAAATTATTGAGGGGGGAAAAGGGGCTGTTTTGATTTTCTGGGTTTTTTTGTTTGGTTTTTTTTTTTTTCCCTCCCCTCTTCCCAAAGCTAAATAATAAAATAAAATCTAATTCCAAACTGTAAACCATGCTTTTTCCACTTTCTGTCATTTTCTCTAGAGGAGCATATTTCTACTTCTGGCTGAAATAAGTATCTACCTAGAAAATCAGTAAAGTTCCCTTCCATAGGGGCCTGCCTATTTACAAGTTATTCAGTTGCCACTGCTGAGTTCCTGATTAGTTCACTATCTGGAAGTTGGCTCTTATAAAGAGTAATTGATGGAGTTTTGATGGATTGTCTTTTTGAGGGCATGAATTTTTTTTTAATCTGAATCTGCAGAATAATACACAAGCTGGAGAAATTCTCTTGAATTTTTATATGCTGTTGCAGACGTGAAAATAATACTACTAGCATTTTGTTTACTGTTTTGCTAGTGATGTTTGGATGTCCAAAACTTTGTCTTCTGGAAGGATGGTGGTAGGTTTTTGGTTTGCTTTCAAAATTTAAAACAAAACTGTAAAGCTTGCATTCAGAAATAAATATCTATAATCTGGATTAAGGTAATGATCCAAAATCTTTAGTTTTAATATGTCTATTTAGAGATATATTTTATGTGACATTAGATTGATTATCATCTATACAGTGGAGGAAAGAGTGTAGTGAAATTATAAACAAAAAATGTGAACAACTTGGATATGAGGAGTGCTATGAAATAAGGCCAGGGTAAATTATCATAGTCCTCCTTGTCTTAGTTTCTAGTCTGACAGGAGGATATTAACTGCTGATAAAATCAGAGTAGGAAACGAGTGCTTCCTTTAAGAAGTTATAATTTTGGATCTTGAAACAGACCTTACTTTTCTCTCTCTTTTTCCAGCATCACGAAAATGATCTATATCTCATTTGCTTGAGAACAGTCAGTCACCATTCTAGAGATATAGCTAATTACTTTTAATTAAAAGTAATATTTTGATACAGCTCTGCTGTCTCTGCTGGGAATTGTTTTAAACTTACGATGTTCTTACCACCAATTTTCTGCAATACGGCTTGGGAGGAATTTGTGCTGCACTGTTCAATAGCAACAGGTCTGAAGAGTATCAAGGATGAAATTCTCAAGGGTCTTTATGTCATGGATGGAAATGGAATCATTACTGTATTTTTGAACTCCTGCTAACGTCATTGACACCCACCTACAGTCCACTAGAAATATAAGTGCAGAGATCAGTTTGTTCGTGTATTACGAGCAGACCAACCAAGAAGGGGCAAGCCGGAGCCAAAGTCACTGGTAAGCTTTATTTTAAAGGGAGAATTTTTTTTTCTCCCCTTAGGTCAAGTTGTGAAATGTGTCCCTAGTATATAATACCAGGCTGTGTTGTTATTGCACTTTTTCATATATTTAATACAACTTCATTTAATGCAATTTTAAAAACTGAGCTATCTGCATCTCGAGCCATATTTTTGCAGTTCTTGGACCACTCAGAGTTCTGATGCTGTAGCTAATCAGCCACTGAAAATGACTCTAATAACAAATGTAAATTTACAAATATAGTATTTTGTGTTAAATGTTCTACTAGTCCCTCAAAAGAGAATCCAGTGTCTAAAAATATTTTTGGTATGGGAGAGACTTCCTGAGAATAATTTGTTCTTCCTAATCCCTTAGTACTAGAAAACCAAAAAAAAAGAAGCTGGTAGTTTTTTTACATGGACATAATCTGCAGTAGGCAGGTTTTCCTTAGTTTAGTGTGGTTGATTTATATGTTACTAGTAGGACTTAAGGAGCATGGATGTTTGTCCTTCTTACAGACTGTTCATCTCCAGCATGTGGAAAGTTGTGCTCCTGGGTCTATACATAGTACTGGCCATGAGAGGATTGGCAAAGGGTGCTCCTTTCCAACCAGAAGAAAAATGGAAACCTCTGGATAACCCGAGGAACAGAGACCTGGTAAGGAAATGCTTCAAGAAAGAGAGATAAAGTATTATGTGTTTTTTTTATTTTCCATCAAGAGACTTTTTATCTTTTAAGTTTAAAGGTAATAGGGGTCCATTAGATGAATTGTTAGCAACTGTGCACTTTGTATAGTCAATAACCATTTTTCAGTCAAGTAATTTTTCAACCCCTTAAGTGAGGAGGCATTCTCAGTGTACAGCAGTGCATAAAGCTTCCTTATAAGGCAACTATAACTAAAACTCCTTACAGCAGTTTTAGTTTTTAAAAATGTCTTTTGATTATAGAACTGCTTGGTTCATGAAACAGAAGAGGAATGATTACTGTGTTTCTTTCAGATGTGTACTCTGATTGCATGTTATTCCGTTGAATGGAAGTACAAATCCATTTGCATCCAACATGTCATGAACAGTGGCTAAAGATCTGAAGGTTAATTATAGCTAAGAAAATATCATTATGGGAACACTGGCACAGTCTTAAAAAGAATTTACTAAGGAGAAAAAAACCAGTTACCCATAGTTTTTCCTCACTATTTTAAGAATCATCAGTTTCTACTTTTGACTGTTTGCTAGAGCACAGTTAAAATCAGTTGCCCACTGTTGCTGGCTCCTAGAGAAATGTTTAACAGGACTGTCCTGTTTGCTCTCAGGCTATGGCTGTTTTATGATGGGATACAGTTTGAATCCCCAGTGATTCAGTGGGAACATAAGTGAGTAGTAAACATGGGGGTCTTTTGACTTCACATAAGATGTAGAAGCCATGGATGGAGTGAACATGTCTGAGTTATGTTGCCCATACTATTATGTTGTATCAATTGATGATCAAAATAGAGAGGCTTTCATTCCACAGAGGAACAAATATTACATTGAATTACAAATATTACATCTAATTTGCGTCAGTAGAAATGATTAATCTCCATTGGTCATGCTCTACTTTATTTCACATGTGCAATATGTTCAGTTTTTCAGAACGCTCCAGGCTTATTTTTCGGGCAGGGGGCTTGATCTGAGGAAGTTCCCAGCTACTGTCACTGTGAATGATGAAGGACCAAGGCCTCTCATGTTCTACGCAGATCCGATTGCTTCTGCATTTGCAGATTACGAAGAAAGGAAAAATTCTTTTCTGAATTATTTCAAAGGCTGAAAGATGCTGTTGACCAAGGTAAAAGAGGAGGCCTTGTTGTCTGATGTTGTTACATGTAACCAAGAGAAAGATTTGGATTCCAGTGATTTTTGCATCTGACTGAAGTGTAAAAACAACTACTTTTTTAGAAGGAACTAAAAATGTAGTACCTTAACTCTTGCTTGAAATGATTTTAAACTTCTTGAGGTAGAGATTTATGAGGTATTAACTACTTAGATAAAATAACACGTGGTTCTTGTGCAAGCCTATATAGACCATGCTTTTTTATTTCCTCTTTTTTTCTCCCCTCTTTCATGTGGAAAGCCATTTTGAAAATGTACAGGTAATAGGGAATGAAGATTTTATGTAAGTAATTGATACCAGTAAATTTAAAGTTAAGACTAATGGTTTCTTTTGATATATGCATATTAAGAAAATTAATTTAGACAAAAGATATTGCACTAACAAAGCATACATTATTTATCTTGGTCCATTGCTGCCGTTTTCTTTATTTCTATGACTAAAATTGAAGGTTGATAGAAGGATTGCACCTTATACACATCTTATGCGCAAACAAAATTGTAGTGGGTTAAACTTGCATTATTAATAAATCCAGTCCAATTTATAGGAGGTACTTCTCAGCTATTTTATGTATGAATAACCATACTCAGTAACAAATAGATCCTTTTTTGTATCGCCTTTTAAAAGTGAATATTGGCAATTCTGAGGAAAGGTAATTCATTGTTTTCTTCTGACAAATAGTTGAAGATTTCAGTAAGGTTTAAATCTAAGCACTTTGGTGATTTACTCAGTATCTTAAAGAGCTTAATTTTGTGATCAGTACTAAGCCTAGGATTTCCATCTCTGTCCTGCTCTCTGCCTGCTTAACCACATTGCTCTTTGTAATCAAAAGTGAAGCTCCACTACTGTTACTATCATGAATCAGAATGAAGACTGCACTCAGATTTTAATACTAAGTTCTCTTTTTGCTGAGCTTTTATGTCAGGGGGGAAAAAAAAAAAGGCATCACAGATTGAATATTTTGCATGAAAAATAAATGAAAGGGGACTTTAGAAAGGATGCTGTAGCTCCACTGTAAGTCACAGCAGCAATGAGAAAGTGACTGGTAGAAGTAGTTTGTCCTGCATAATTCAGGCTGGTCACGGCAGTTCTTTTCTGTGTTCAGAACTATTTTCTGGAAGCTGAGGTCTGCTGTGCTCAGCTGGGCTGTTTCAGCCAGTGTTACCAGGTCTTGATTTGGATCAAATCTTGGTTGCATATATAGATATTTCTGTATTTGTCTCACTTTTTTTGTTTGTTTGTTTTTGCTTTTGTTTTACAGGCTGTAGAACTTCATGCGAAGTGATAACCTTCACAGCAAAATTTTACTGCTTTGACTTTCTGTTACTCGACAATTTAAAATGTTCTTCACCGTCACAGTTCCTACCTATGGAATGTGATGTCATGCTGTAATTAGCAAATATTCGGTCTCTTGACAAATGTGTGCTGTTTGGCTGCTGCAGTCGGCTGAGCAGAATTGTGTTTGAGCGTGAATAAACCAGGAGCGCAACAGAGCGCTTTCGACTACTGCTAAGTGTCTTTGTGCAGAACCGGGAAAATGTTAGCTTTGAATTTGTTAGAAATAGGTGTCGTGAGGTGTTTTGTGGCGATTTTTCAGTTACACTTTTGCTGAAAGCCCTTTCCTTTCTCGAGTGGCTGAAGTGAACACTGGCCAGGGGTTGCTTGTGCCTCCCCCCCCAGCCCCCACACCCTTTTCTGACCCTGCCCCAGTCAGTAAGTCACCCGCACCATCACTGTATCTTCAGATGGAGTTACAAAACCTCTTCTCGTGTAAAACGGTTCCGTATTTCTGAGGAAATAACCTGCCAGCTGCACTGAGGTCGGTGACAGGACTTGCCCTCACAACCCTGAGCTCAGAGCCCGCTCCCTCCCAGGCAGCGAGCGCAGCAGCGGCACCGCCCGCAGCCTCCCAGAGGCAGGAGTCCCCGCGGCTCCCGGAATCCCCCGGGATCGGGAGTCCCTCAGGATCGGGAGCCCCCCGGGATCGGGAGTCCCTCCAGCCGCCCCGGCCCTGGCGCCGCCCGGAACTCCAGCGTGAGGGTGCGGGCTGCGGCGGGCGCTGTAGCGGGCGGGACGCGGTGCCTCCTGCGCAACGTTCCCCCGGTGCGGGCCCAGGCGGAGCCATGTCGGGCTTCAGCCCGGAGCTGATCGAGTACCTGGAGGGGAAGATCTCCTTCGAGGAGTTCGAGCAGCGGCGGGAGGAGCGCAAGAGCCGCGAGAAGGTCAGTGTGCCCCGCCTGGCCGCGCTGCGGGCCCTGCCGGGGTGGGTCGGGGCGCCGGCCCTGGCACGGCTTGGGCAGCGCCGTCCGGCCCCGCGGCTCGTCGGGGCTTCGGGTAGGAGCACTGAGCAGAAGCAGGTTGGGATATAAAATGATCCAGTGTACGTTGCTACAGCTCCACCACCATCTCCTGTGTGAAGTCTAAGGCAGAGATGCAGTTTGGCTCCTCGTTTAGCTTCTTGGCAGAAACACAAGCAGGGAGGCACAGTTTTGTGTCTTAAAATAGGCAGACGGTGGTATTAAGAGAGATCTGTATGATTTATGTGATTGTTGCAGTTAACCTTGTCCATCTTTAAGTGCAACTGGATTTCTGTATTTCAAGAGGAAATTCATCAGAACTCACCTGTGTTATCCTAGGGAAGGACAGGTGTTATCCTAGGGTAACACTCTTACTGGGTTAACAAGTGCTACTTTGATATATTTCATTTTGTGTTTAAAAAGGCAGGATTTTGGAAGGATTTGTCACAGATTTCTAACTTTTTTTTTTTTAATACAGTCAACCATGTCATCTTACCTCACTGTAATGCCAGATAAGCAGTGGATAGTCTCTTTAGTCAAAAGTAATGTGATCAGTCACCATCTGATTCATCTAACCTTGATAAGAACAGAAATGTCTTGAAAACAAGTAGTGCTGGATTTTGTTCACTTAAAAATACAGCACTTATTCCATCTGTTTCACTAGCAGTGCATGGAAAACCGTGGTCTAAATGAAAATCGTAGATATTAGGGGAAATAAGAATGGGTCACATGATAAAGCTGATAACTAATGTTGTTGGTTGTGTAGGATGGCGGAAATGCGTCTGCTGAGGAAAACGATGAGGATGCGGAGGCTCCATCTTCATCCAAAAAAGCATCTTCGAAATCCCAAAGTCAGGATGAAGCTGATGGTATGTGTTAACATAATAATTTTTGTTTAAAAAAAAATCATTGAAAGCATTTGCTCTTCAGTAACTGAGTTTTTATAAAACCTGGCTCCATTTTTCCCCTTCTGACTTCTTAACCGTATGGTCTCAATTAATTACTCTCTCTAAAGTTACAAATAAATTGAACTGCTTAGCTGATCTCAGTAAGTCTTTTCTGGTTTGTGTTGACTTTTTTCTGGTTTGTGTTGACTTTTTTTTTTGTTATTATCTTTGCTAGTCTTCTGCTGAGATTTGACTTTTTCCAGAGTATTCTGTGTGATGAGTGTTGCCGCCTTCCGTTGTCAACCAAAGTGAAGTACAATAGCTGTAAAAGAGGAGTTTATTTGTTTCTCTTTCTTTGGGGTTCTTTTTTTTCCCTTTTGCTAAGTTATCCTTTGGCCTTTTTGGAGTGCCTATGATTATTTCTCTTCTTATTTTCTTCTGGCTATTCCTAGCTACAGATTCATGTCTCTGAAATACTTCCCAGCTGCTCTGTTCTGCTCTGTATTCCACCTCTGTATTCCCATGTTTTTTTAATGCACATTGTCTTTATTTAAGAAAAAGATATCCTGATAGGTTTGTGTGATAGTGTTACTTCTGCTCTTACTACAGAGAGCACAGAAGTGCCAAGAACAGATAGAATCAAGGAAGCACTGATAAGATTTATCACTATTTATAGAGTTGGTATTAGAACCAGACCTAAGATATTCAGAAGCATAAAAAATGTTAGATAAAAGAATGTTAGATGAGGTCGTTGTTAAGGTCACTTTTGATACACAGATCTTCAGGTGTAATCTGCTGCAGTCTTAAGGTGATTCCTGCAGCCAAGGATACTGAAATAAAAGGGAAATTAAATTAATAATTGGAGGTTTTTTTCAGATGGAGGGGGTAGGGAGAAAAGTCTTGATTGTTAGATGCTTGATATCCAAGTCAGAATAAAAATAACTGAACATATCCAAATCAGAAAAAAAAAAAAAAAAGAAGAAGAAAACAACCATAAACTCAGATGTAGTCCCCAATTCCCTCCTCTGTATAGGCAATACATGATAGATTTGTTTTTCAGTCCCAACCTGATACTGTGATTATTCTTTCATCAAATCTTTAGGTGCCCAGTCCCCCAGCTGAAACGTTTGAACCCCACGTATTTGGATGGTTTGCATGTAGATCTGTGGTCAGTTACAACCCTGGGTTAACTTAGTAATGAGAAATTGTAAATAGAAAATGTCAGAATTTTAAAAATTGTATGCTTTAAGCATATTTATTTGGATTATATTGCATCATTTTCTTACTTATTTTAAGAATTCTGCTATTTTTCTAGAGAAATGTGAATAATCTGGATTTTGCATTAACACATGTTAAAAGGTACTTATTGTCATGGATGGAATGGTCACAAGATCTTGTTTTCAATCACTTCTAAAAATTGGTTGCTGCATTTTTGTGTAGTGGAATTGTCTGTTCATTTATAGCCTCTTCAGCTGAAAAGCTTTATTCCAGCCAGCCATCTAGGTGCTTGAAAATGAATATGCTTCTCTTGGATGGATTGAGAAAAATGTCGAATAAACTGTTGCTTCATTCTTTGTGTTCCTCTGTGCTTTCATTTCAGATATCCAAAAAATGTTAGAGACTGGGGTATGCTGAGCATTGCTAGTGAATAATGCAGAGTTTTAAAACCACAGAGGCTGTTATTAGTTTTGCTGCAGTTCTGCAGGCAGGGTTCTTATAGAATAGCTGCTTCAAATGGGCTGCTGTTTTCTCTGCACTTGTCCTGATAAGCAGCTTGTACTCCTGATTACATCATAAACCTTCCTTGCTTCTTCCTCAACCAGGAGAAACATTGGATGGGGTCAGTAAATCTGTTCATCGGGTCTTTGCATCCATGATCGGGGAAAATGAAGAGGAGGAGGAAGAGGAAGAAGAAGAGGAAGAAGAGGAACAAACTACTGAGCAGCCAACGGCTGGAGATGTTTTTGTTTTGGAGATGGTACTTAATCGAGAGACCAAGAAAATGATGAAAGCAAGTATTTAAAGTTTCTTCTAACTCCTCTGTATCTCCTGACCATGCTGCAGAAATGGCAGTTTTGTGTGATTTTAGCTGCTTGCTAAGAAATTTGCCTGGAAGTAGTTCCACGTAGGATACCTCTGCTTATGCTGGTATTTGTTATGCTGTCTTTGTTTTTTAAAAAAAAACTACTGTCGATTCCTGTTTGAGGACTTTCAAAAATCATGAAACCAGTATTTCCAGTGTCAGAATTTCAGTGTTTACAGCAGGTGTCAGAGTTACTCTGTCAGCTGTGAAAATAAGCAGATCTTTTGGTCAGTCACTTGATATCACTAGTACCTAAATAACTTGTTATTAAGTTTTGTAAGCAGAAGTGTGACTGATGTCTCCTGAGTTTGAGCACAGCTTAAGCTCTGGCAGAATTAATATCCCTTTTGCATTTAGGAGAAGAGACCTCGCAGCAAACTCCCTCGTGCCTTGAGGGGTCTGATGGGAGAGGCCAACATCAGGTTTGCTCGAGGAGAGCGTGAGGAGGCCATTCTGATGTGCATGGAGATCATTCGGCAAGGTGTGTCACACTGGTAAAACTGGTGGGCTCTAAGGGTGGGCTGAAATCTCCATGTGCATGAGGGTATTCAGTGAGGCTTCTCTGAAGATGAAAATAATCAGTATAAGGACAGTCAGTGTATAAGTAGTCTGGAATTAAGAATATGAGGTGCATTTTCTTGTTTTGCTTGTGAAAAGAAACCAGCACCCCAGTTCTGCAGAGGCCTAGGCCTTTGATTAGCTTTACACTTTGCTTTTATTGTCTTTGTAGATGCAGGGATATTCATCAGCATGACTTGGTGTAGAATAATTCTGTAAATGGTTGTTGTTAGGTTCAGTCAGACTGTTTAATAATTTATAGAAAAGAATCAGAAACTTGTCTGCAAGTGTTTCTGGAATTTAAACAGACCAGTGTGGATGTTTCATGTAATTCTGATATCTGTTATTTGCAGAAAGACAAGTTATTTTTCTCCAAGATGTTTTTAAACCAATAGATCTTAGTCATTCTTTGTCTTTTCACAGCTCCTCTTGCTCATGAGCCATTTTCCACTCTCGCCATGATCTATGAAGACCAGGGTGATATGGAGAAGTCACTACAGTTTGAACTGATTGCAGCTCACTTAAATCCAAGTGATACCGAGGAGTGGGTTAGACTGGCAGAAATGTCACTGGAACAGGACAATATTAAACAGGCTGTTTTTTGCTACACAAAAGGTATTGTAGCAACAGTTTTAATAGTTTTTGAATTAATAGAAGATGCTAATGGCAGTCATTTTGTTTTCTTCTGCTTTCTAATTTAGTTTGCTTCAGAGTGCTAAGACCCTGGTGCCTCTGTCTGACTTTGGTAAAAGATTAGTGAAGCTGTAATACAGGATGTCCTTTTTTTACAAAAGCGTCGTGCATGTCCGTTTCATCAGGGAAATGAACGTGAAATCCGTTGTTGCCTTTTCCTAAACTAGGCTACTGTTATGCTGCTGCTTCTTCCTGTAGCTCTGAAATACGACCCCACCAACGTGCGTTACCTGTGGGAGAGATCCAGCCTGTACGAGCAGCTGGGGGAACACAAGATGGCCATGGACGGCTACAGGCGCATTTTGAACCTCCTGTCTCCCTCTGATGGGGAACGATTCATGCAGTTGGCTAGAGACATGGCAAAGTGAGTTGGGTTTACAGATGCTGCGATCTGGTTTTCCAGGTTTTCTCAAAAGCTGGTATTGATAAGCTCCGCAGCTGATTCGAGCTTAGAAGCGTTGCATTCTCTTAGAGTAAGAGAATAAAATGCAAATACTGATTACCAGATAAATGCCCATAGTGTACAATTATATACAAATGCAGTACATTTGAATCTAAATAAAAACACTAGAGACCTGGAAACTTATTGCCAGCAAATTTGAATGAAGCTAACTATTCAGTCTGAAATACAAACCGTCTGCAACAGAATATAGTTTATGTGTCATTTGTGGTTTGTTTCTGGAGCAAGTAGAAATATGTCCCCTCCCTTTTTCTAATAATGAGAGCTGAGCAAGGCCTCTTCTTAGGCCTTGTAGAAGTGTGCCTGAGACAGAGAAAGCTTGTGGTTAAAGTGTGTGGCTCTCTTACAGTAGTTTTTACTAAGTTATATTCTGCTTTGAATCTCAGCTTCCTCATGCATAACTTGTAGAAAGCTGTTATTGGCCTGTTTCAAAACAGTTTAGGTCTTTTGATCTTCATGGTTGTGAAATACACCAAAAAATGCAAGGATGGGTGTTATAACAATATTATTGAAGGTTTTTTCTGAAACCAGGTTAATGTGATACATTATTTATGTAATCAATATATCGGTTGATGTTTTCGAGGTGGGAGATTGTGATGAAAAGTCCTGTAATGTCATAATATATACAGGAGAAAAAAATGGTAATTATTTGATTGAAAAATTGTCAAGAGTGGTAAGGAAAGGAAAAACACCTGTTTTCTCAGTCTTTTTTAACTTGCTCTTGCTAATGAAAATATTGTCTAACAGACAAAAATAAAAGAGGTGTGAAAATGCTTTTGCTACTGTTCAAGGTGTACATATTGTCAGTTATCTCACATACTTAGTATCTCACCTCTGTGTTTTATAGGAGTTATTACGAAGCCAATGATGTGACCTCTGCTATTGAGATAGTGGAAGAGGCCTTTGCTAAACACCAGAGCCTTGTCTCCATGGAAGATGTCAACATTGCAGCTGAGCTGTACATTTCCTCCAAGCAGTACGACAAAGCTTTGGCGGTACGGACAGTTAAATGCGTTTGTGTGTCACCTTCAGCACCTCTTTGCCAGTCAGAACAGACAGTTTATGTTCCTGTAGTGCTTAAATAGGGTCATGTTTCTATAATGATAGGGCTGATTGGATACAGATTGCTTGCTGTTAGTTCTGTAGTAATTAGCATTTAAGCTAATGGCTTGATTTAATAAGTTGGAGGCTGATAGATCTGTGTGTTGCTTGAGGTTTAAAAGTTTGGGAGCCACCTTCTATTTCTCTGTAGTGGCCCTAATCTTAGTAGCCAGAGAAGACCTTCAAGCTGGTTTTGTGTGTAAGACCATGGAAGGTCATGCTCTTAAGTGGAAATTTAAAAGGGTGGTCTGATGGTTCAAATGCAGACTGTTGTGCTTTATCTGGCATACTTGTGTTACGACTAATAATTTATGCATTAAGCACCAAACATACACTCCAGAAAGACAATACATCCTGACTCTAAGGTATCAGGAATTGGAGAAGATTGCTTATCTGTTCTAAATTTGTTCTAACGGTTTTTAACACTCACATTTGAGGCATTTTTCCAACTTGCTTTGGTCTGGCTTTGAGAGGAAAGACTGTAGTATCTGCCATTCCAGGACAGAATGAGGAGACTATTAGTTGGGGCTTTTTGCTAGTGATCATTCTTATTTGTTCCTATAATTCTTAATATTAAATTACCTTGTGTTTTTTTCCTCCTTAAGATTTTATGTAGGTTACTCTTTGTCAGTGAAAAGCTTGAATAGTCTGTCTTTGGTTTCTATTTTTTCTAATTAGTTGTTCTGTTGAATTATACTAGTTTTATTGAGTTTTATTTATGTGTCTGACCAGGGCTGTTTTAAAATACCTGTATGCAGCTGTAAATTTTATTTATTTCTTTATTTTAAGTGAAACAAAACCATACGGTTTCCTTGCAATGTATTAAGCTGAGAAATCCTTGGAGCACTTCGGAAAGATCTGTGGAGAGCTTAGCTGTTTACCTGGAGCTTGGCTTTCTTTTTCTATCTTCCAAAAAGGCATTAAAAATATCTATAAAGGCTAAACACTTTTCTAGTTGTGATGAAAGTAACTGTTGTATTTGCTAAAGAGCTGCTGATTGGATCATTTGTGTAGTTCAGAAATAGTGAACAAAGGCATATTTGTTTATACTCAATGCTAGTCAACTAACCCCATATGAAATGAATGCAGCTTTTCTTCTGATAACTTTTGTGATGTCTAAAACAGCTGCCATGTAGGCTGATTACTGCATTTGTTGTTCAAATCCTTAAAATGATCCAAGTTATTTATCTGTTTTAGGTTATTACTGATTTTACGGGAATTGTACTCGAAAAAAAAGTACTAGAAAAAGGTCCAACTGAAGAGAAGAAGGGTAAGTAGCTATCAAGTGGTTGGTATGACCCTGCTGTCCTCATGTGACATCTTTCCATACCTTTTCAACTGATGGGTATATTTTGGTGCATGTTGACAGGCTTTTCTCTTTTAAAATTTGAGTGCTCTTAATGAATTACATGACATGACCTCAGCTTTACTCTGGTGTCCAGTTAGCCCCACTACTCATTACAGACAAGGACTGATCTCCAGGCAACTGGAAGCCTTTTATAGTTCTAAACATTCCTCTGAGTGTTTACATCAGACCAGTTATTACTGCCATCTAAATAGCTTCTGTAAAAAGAAAAAAGATATAAGTTTAGTGGCATCTCTGCTCAAGAATATCAGCCTTTGACTGAGATTAATATTCTCCATAAACTCTGCTTCTGTTATGAAGGTTTACAATCCCTCATATGGCTTTTTGCTTTGATGAACCAGGTAAAAGTACACCTGATTTATGAACAACTGTTCTGATGGAGAGTTTTAACAGGTAATTCATAACAAGCAAAACCATTATGAGTCTTGGAATTAGATCAGTGTTTGCAAGTTGCCTGGTGTGTGTAAAAATTGCTTAAGACAAAGCTTCTAAACTACCTAAGAGCTTGGTTCTCCACCTTCTTTTGCTTTGTAACTTCTTTAACTTTTTTCTTTGCTTCCTGTTCTGCTGTCTTTAAAAAAAAGCCACAAAAACAAACAAAGGGAAAAACCTTCAAAACAAACAAAAAAAATCCTCCCAAACTAAAACAAAAAAAACAATCTGCTTGTCAGAGTAAGCTACCAATTGATTATGGATTCACAAGCAGGTAACTTTTGGCTTAGCTGGTGCTGCTGGTTAATCTGCTAATCTTTTAAAAAAGATCCAGGTGCAGTGGTAGAAACTCAGGAAGGCCAGGAGGCAGTGACTGATGACCAGAGTCATCCAGATGCTGAATCCAGTGCTCCAGGTAAGTAATCTATTTTTTTAATTTTGTACAAGTCTGTGAACTGATCATATGCTCAGGAATCAGCTTGCAGTCTATTGGGAGATTTTTAACAGCACAGAAATAGGGCTTTACCCAGAAAAGGTTTCTTTTGTACTGTCTTCCTTATTCAGAACTTCCTTCTAACCCAGCCAGCCACCAAAGCCAAAACATTCCAGGGCTTGCTTGCTTAAAGAAGAAAATTTTTGATTTTGTAAGAATTTACCAGTAGGTGAATAGTTATTCTTGTGCTGGGTATTACAGTGTTCAGAGAATGATGAACTAATCTCTTTGTTGCGATTTGCAGTAATGGGATGTGGATGTAGGAGGTAACAGGGAAACCTTATGTTGGAAATCACTCTTTGAATGTCTGGTGTAAGCATTGTGGTGAAACAAACAGGCTAGTTGGGGAGGTCTCATGACTGCATGTGAAGGGCATAAGATCATGGAGTTTTACTGTGTGGCCTTTAATTTTACTGTGTGGCCAGCATTGCCACGGGTAACTGCCTTGCCTCATGTCTCATCAGATTGTGTTCCCTCTACGTGTGGTGTGAAGTTCTGTAGTTAGCGTTGTTTAACAGTGTGTTCAGCCTGATCCCTGTGACACAGGACTTAACTTAGAACAAATACCTTAATGCAGGGTATTGCCTTAAAAAAAAAAGGAAAAGAGGGTACAGGTGCATAAATTGCTAAAGGAAAGCTTTATTAAGCAAGCACATCTTAAATAGGCAAAGGCTCTAAACACATTCCATGGAATCCCGCTCTTGAAATCAACAGCGCTTGATACTTCACATGGAATTATTAGGATAAGAGACAGTAGAGAGAAGTTGTTCCAACTTTGGGGAAGGATATAAAAGGAGAGGAGAGTCCAGGCAAGAGTATTTTCTTCAAGGGAACTGAATGTGGCCTGCAGGGCATGTGCAGCTTGTGAGCTGCTTATTAAAGCTTATGGATTCAGAAAGAAATTCTTTATCTTGTCACAGCTGTGGAGAAGGTCAGCTGCTGCATACCTGAGGGTGTTCCCATAGACATCACGGTCAAACTGATGGTGTGCTTGGTTCACTTGAACATCCTAGAGCCACTCAGTGTAAGTAGAAACCAACTCAGAAGATGGGGAATGTTCTAAGAAATTACCGAGGCAAGTAATTGTTCCTGTTCTCATATGATGGAGATTGTCGAGAGAGCTGCAGAGGTTCTTTTTGCTTCTCTCCCACTCCAAGAGAGAAAACTGACAGACCCATAATAGCAGAAATACTATCTTTGTCCTTAGAAATTGTGCCTCCAGTGGAAGTATTACTAAAGCACAGTTAAGTCACACTCTATTTGCTGTGACAGGCCCAGGACCACATTGCAAAGTTGTTGAACACTTTTTTACTTTGTTTCACAGCAGTACTAAATCTGAAGACTCTTTCATAAAGGACACTCCTCACTGATGAACACTTTAAACCACTGGATATGTGAAATGTCTAGAATAGAAAAATGAGGCTTTTTCAGGAATTCTGAAATGCAGATCTCTCATTTCTCACTTTAAAAAGATGTTTAAATTAAGGAAGTGTATTTCAGAATATAAATAGAATAAAAATCATAGCATAAAAATGGAAGCTTCCAATAAACATATCTTAAAGAAATGTTCTCATCAGTTGTTTGTGCTTTTAGTTTTTTGTGGTGTTTCTTTTTCTAAAGCCTCTTTTGACCACACTGGTGGAACAAAATCCAGAAGAAATGGGTGACTTGTATTTGGATGTGGCGGAGGCATTTCTGGATGTTGGAGAATACAACTCGGCGCTGCCTCTCTTGAGCTCCCTTGTCTGTTCAGAGCGATACAACCTGGCTGTTGTCTGGCTTCGGCATGCAGGTGAGAAAAAGCTGAGCACGTGGTACTGAGAGATGATAATACAATAGTGAGCATTTCCAGGGACCTTTATCTAAGGTTGAATGATAATAGATATTTGCAGAATTACTGTTGAAGTTTATTATGACAACTCTGTCAGAGAGCATTTTCTTGTTCTTCTCATACACTGAAATTTACCTCAGCTAAAAATACTTCATATAAGTGAAGCAGCATCGCTTTTGCATTCCCTCCTTTGTCATCTGATGATGTTTAAAGTAAAACTATGCATGCGTCAGTACATATTTCTGAATATTTTCACTTAATAATACACTTAATAAATTCACTTAATAATTCACTTAATAAAACCACTTGGGTGGTTTTACTAGAAAAGTGTTTGAAAAGCACATTAACTATTTTGCACACTTTGAAATCTTCTTTTTTCTGCCACTTAAGTGTTTTATGTTGTTCATGGTATTTCTAGAGTGCTTAAAGGCTTTGGGACACATGGAACGTGCTGCTGAGAGTTATGCCAAAGTTGTTGATCTTGCTCCATTGCATCTGGATGCAAGAATCTCACTTTCAACCCTTCAGCAGCAGCTGGGCCGACCTGAGAAAGCTCTGGAGGCCCTGGAACCAATGTATGATCCAGATACATTGGCTCAGGATGCTAATGCTGCTCAGCAGGTGGGTAAAGTGTTCTGTGCTTCCAGTTGGCGTTACTCTGCCAAACTTTGGTAGTGGTCAGAGATGTCAACTGCATAGGACCAGGGATTGAGACTTACTAATCTCACCATGGTGAACCTTCAGAGCACAGCGAGGGATTCATTATAGTGTCAGGGACATCCTCATGGCTCTTTCACCCTGACCATTTTATCAGTATTTCTCCCATCCCACTTCTTGATTACTTTTGTGTGAAGTACAAGCCCTTGGCCATCAAGACCTAGTTGTGACACCAGTCACTTTGCGTCAAGTTGATCAGCAGTTGCTGCGTATGAGCTGCATGGTTTGGCCTCTCTTGATTGTAAGGAGAGGTTCTGTATCCCCCCGCCAGCACCACCTCCACCATAGGTAAGAGTCGTGCCAAATTTCTCTGAAATGGGAGAATTTGAAACAGTAACTGCTGCAAGGCAGTTCAGGGAGAGCTTACCTGCTGCAGCAGCTTCATACAGCTTTCTGGAAGCTTTTGCCATACTGTTACTACTGTATTCAGTCAAAATTGTTTGTTTTAGAAACTCACCCTCTGTGCAAGAGGTTGAATAATAATGTTCAATATTGTCTAGGAATTGAAGCTGCTCCTCCACCGTTCGACACTGTTGTATTCCCAAGGCAAAATGTATGGTTACGTAGACACGTTACTCACAATGCTGTCAATGCTGTTGAAGGTAAGCCAGTCTCTCCAGCTACACTGCAAGAAATTAAACAGCTATTAGTTGGGTCAAGACAAGCAACAAATGAACTCAGGGAGAAAGCTAGTAGTTTTTTATACACAAATGGTTTCATAATTTTGTTATGTAATAATCTTGCAGGGATCCTGCAATATTGGTGTTCCTGCCTGTAGTGTTCAGAACAGAGGACTGTTTGTGTGTATAATTATTGATACAGTGACTTCAGCTCCCTGTTCTAGTGTACATACAACACACTGGATGCTAAAGCTGTTTCTTACCTTTTTGGCAGACAGCATAGAGCTTTCTTGAAGTGTTGGTACCACTTCTATTTTGACAACTTTCTCCCTAATTTCCCTTCTTTTTTCTTTTCTTGTGACAAATGACAAAATAAGAATTTGTTTAGCCAGTAAATACAGTGGTGGTTTGTGTTAATTGTTGTTTTGTTTATTTTTAAGTAGGGAGTGAAGGAGCGGAATATTTAGACCTCTGTTTTATCCATCTGGTCATTGCCATTACTGTTGTATGACACTGTATGATTGAATAGCTGGCAGAAAGGCAGTGTTCTTGTTATACCTCTCTGCAAATAGTTTTGATTTCAGTATATACAGGGATGCTCCAATCCCAGGAGAAATATTTTTAAATAATATAAAGAGTTTGTATCTTGCTCTTGCATAGCCCAGTTGGCACTGGAGCACAAGACAATGCAGAGATAATATTCCTCTTGGGAATGTTCTCTCTCATGTTCTTGCTGTACTGTGGTGTTTCCAAGTTGCAGACTGCTTTGGCATGAGCAAGATGGTTTGGCCATAAAGCTGCCTTTGTCACAGGATGTTATAATGTCATCTGAAATGCTGCCCTTAAATTTGTTTCTAGGTAGCAATGAGCAGAGCTCAGGTGTGTTTGATATCTAGTTCCAAATCTGGAGAGAGACACCTCTATCTTATTAAGGTGTCGAGGGATAAAATTTCTGACAATGATGACCAAGAGACAGCAAATTGCGATGCGAAAGGTAACAACTCACAGATTGTTTATTAAAAACAAGCCATGAGGTGAACTGCATAGTTCTGAAAAATGATACAAATGTTATTGTTTTGCATGCTAAATCCTAGCAGCCAGTGTTAACATTGCTTTATTTCTAGGGCAAAGAAGGCAGCAAAAATGAAGATAATATATCTTAAAGGAACAATCCCCATTCAGAGAAAAATAGTAAGGTTACAAAATAATTCAGATTAAGGAGGGCCTTTTAGAGATGATGTGGGCCAACATTCTCCTCAATGCAAATATAATACACACAAATGTAGAGCATACTAGAAACACGTTTTAAAAGTGGTGTGATTTTATTGACTGGCACATTCTTAAGCACTGTTTGGTAAATTAGGAAGAGTAACTTTATTGTGTTCATGTAGTATGTTTACAGCTTGAACTGTGTGTATTGTTTGCTATTTGTTTCCACATTTTGAAGTTTTTTTGCCGGTGTTTTACAAACTGCACTTGAACTGAGAAAAAGTAAATACTTTATATAGGCTGTTAATGCTACAATGTCTTTGAAAAGATCAGTTTGATGTAAGAGTTTATCTTTCTTGTTCTAATTTTTCTCAACTTCCTGGCTCCAATATCTCTAGCAATTTTTGCTGTTCTCACAAGTGTTCTGACTAAAGATGACTGGTGGAACCTGCTCCTGAAGGCCATATATTCCTTGTGTGACCTCTCCCGGTACAAGGAGGCAGAACTGCTAGTGGATTCCTCATTGGAATATTACTCATTTTATGATGATAGACAAAAGCGCAAGGAGCTGGAATACTTTGGGCTCTCTGCTGCAATTCTGGACAAGAACTTCAGAAAAGCTTACAACTATATCAGGTGAGCTACTGAGAAGGTAGAGCAATCTCTTTTGTGGTTGCCCCCACTGAGGCTGTAGTCATACTGCTGCCAGCACTGCTGAGGGAGGCAGGTTGATGCTCTTCAGCCTTTGCTGAAACAGATATGGAAAATACAGGAGCTTTCCAATAGCCCCTGATTCCAGAGAATACACAATGCAGTAGTTTGGTTCATTTGGGCAGAACCATTGGTTCTGTCTTTCGTCTTTGCCTCGGTCACTGACCTGCTCTTTGAGGGTCTCTTTGTTATCTTCCCTAAAACTGCTGAGGTTTTACTCCAGAGACAGTACTTACTGTATAGCATTTACTAATTTCTTGAATCCTTTTCGTTCTGTAGAATCATGGTAATGGAAAATGTCAATAAACCTCAGCTGTGGAACATCTTCAACCAAGTGACTATGCAGTCTCAGGATGTCCGTCACCATCGCTTTTGCCTCCGCCTGATGCTGAAAAATCCCGATAACCACGCGCTGTGTGTCCTCAACGGGCACAACGCCTTTGTATCTGGCAGTTTCAAGCATGCTCTTGGTAATGTCTCTCATGTTCTAATATCAACAAAAACAACAAGTGAAAGTTTGTAACAGGAGAAAGATTTATCAAATCTTTTTTTTTTTTTTTCATCAGAAAATTACAGGTTTACAGTGTTAGTCTAGTGCTTTAATTATTTCGCACCCAAATCAGCACACTGCTCAAGAGTTTTGCCAGTAAAAATTAGGCTGGCACGTTTCAAGTCTAGCACACATTGCAAATATAACTAACTTGCAAAGATAATTGAAGGCTAATGATAGTTATAAGAAGGATAGAACCAGCCCGCTTTAAACAGCAAATACAGCTGGTTGCATATTTTAAGCAGGCCTTTGAAGTAAACCTACTGCTTTCAGTCAAGCCCTCCAAATGTCACATTTAAGATGTGTGGCCTCCAGGATATAAATTGCAGCAAGGACCATATTTGTCTCCTATGTCTGGTTGATTTCTGCTTCCGTTTCTACATCACAGTCTGCATTTTTCCTTCAGCATCCAAGGAGTGCTGAAAATACACAATTATCTATCGTGTTTTTCCCTGTGTATTTTGATGTAGGTATATTAAACCCTTTCTTTCCTTAGTTTACACTTCTAATTCTCAAAGATTTCCTTTTTTACCCTGAAATTTTTAAGGAATACCCTTCACAGCAAACATATTAATTCAGTTATTTGCTTTTAGGACAGTATGTGCAAGCCTTTCGTTCAAACCCAGATGAACCTCTGTACAGTCTTTGTATTGGCTTGACCTTCATCCACATGGCCTCTCAGAAATACGTGCTGAAAAGACATGCTCTTATAGTACAGGTGAGTTAGTGTGATTATTTTTACCCATGGTGTGTTCTACTTTGTATCTTGCAGACGTTTCTGGCTGCAACCTACTCTGTTTAAATAAGTTTTCATAATTAACGAGGCATTTCAAAAGAGGGAAGTGGCGAAACATGAACACAGATGAATATGCTTTTGAACTGTAGTTACACCCATCTGAATCTCCTCTCCTTGTGGGAGACTCACATCTATGTTAGCAGCTGCCAGCTCTTTGAAAATATTACTGATTTCTTGATGGCTGTAATCTGGATTTTCTTTGAAACTTTTCTTGCCCTGCCTTACTCTGAAGAAGTTCTGTAGAGTTGAATCTATGTCACATGCCCTTCGTAGACACATCTCATAAACTGCATTTTTGGAGCAAATTTTACAGACTTAGAAAGTGTTTTTTTTCCCCCATCTTCATTTTCTTTTTCCCTTTTAGGTGCCTCTTGTAGCTCTCTTCATAAAGATCGTGTGAGCTTCAGTTTACGCTACCCTTAATTTTTCAGCTTCCTTATACACATTTTTCTTTCATCTGCCAGAACCAGTTACAAACCACGGACTGAGTATTCCCGAACAATCTTGGAAGTAATTTCCACTAACTATTTTCATTAACTTGAAATGCCTTTTAATTCCTGTGGCTGCTGAGCTCAGAGTCAGCACAATATATGATGAGGATCCTGAGCTCTTACGACGTATGAAATTTCTGAAAACTGTTTGTTTTTTGACAAAAGCTACAGGTCCTCAGTTACTCTAATACTAAACCAGTTATGACAGTGGCCAACTTAAGACATTTCAAACTTAAAAACTTTGGCCTAATTTTAACATTTTTATCCACTTTGCCTTTCTTAGATGGGCTGCTCTGTTCTCCTTTTATAATGTACTTGAACGACGTCCTATTTATGTTACCCCCAGGCAATACAGTTCCTTGCTCTCTCTCTTCTCATTTCTTGCTTACTATACTCGGTATTTTTACATCATTTCTGGTTGCTATTGTAGTTAATTAATAATTCAACCACAGTGACCCACTGGTGACCTACATTATGATCATGAGCTGCTTATGTCTGAACTAATTCCTTATGTTGAAGGAGGTCTGATTACCAACATGGTCCCTAGAAAGAAGGTCCTCTATTTACAGCAGAATCATCACATTCCAAAGCGGTAACAAAACAAAACGCACGGGAGAGGATGAGAAGGTTGTGTGCTCAATTTCTCCTTTCTGAATTCGCCTCATCTACTTGTCCCTTTTAAGTTTCCCCCAGGGCTCCTTCAGTGTCGAAGGAAGCACTGCATTTTAATGTCAAATAATGCTCTTTGCCTCCCTGTCTTTGGTGTGTGTGACAGGTGGCTCTGGTCTAATGGCACTCATCTTTAGAGCATCTTCTTACCAACCCTGAGTCAGGATTGTCGTAACACACACCAAGCTTTAGGCAGTGACATCCTACAGATGAGAAACAAACTGCTCCTCTCGCTTCCCAGCATGTCAGTGTGTAAATGGGAGTGATTGTTCCCCCAGTGCCTGGTCACTGTCCTTGTATGCACTGCCCTGCTTTACATCTTCTGGGACATGAGCACTGGAATGGGCACGGAGAAACTGTTGGGTCCTGCTCCTCTGAACCACAGCATAGGAGGAGTGGGTGTTCAGAGTAAGGTTGGCAACAAAATTATGTACTCCTGAGATTCTGCTACTGATATACTGCATGTATACGAGGGTATATTTTAATTTTAAACTAAAAGCAAAACAAGAAAGAGATAAGAAACACATGCAGAGTGCTTTGACTTCAAATATGCTAAAACATAGCACTGAAATTGCTGGGTATGAGTTTCCTTTCAAATTCTGCTGGAGAGTTGGCAGTAAAACATCTACTGGCTTCAAGAGAGTTCGTGAACTCTCTCCTATTGCTTAGGATATACTGATTTTTCATGCCCTTATTCAGTGATGTTTATTTTTGGTCGCTTTATAGATACTGCTGATTTCCCTGATAACTGGTATTGGAGTAAACATTTACATGGAGCACAGGATCAGGAAAAGAATGTGCTTGCATTGCTGAAATAGTACTTTGATAATACTTCTCATGGACTTCAGAATTTTGTGGAATTCTGAAAAGTTGTAGAATTAAACCATTTCTTGATGCTATCCAAGGCATTGAGTGAAGGAAGGTTTGGGGGTTTTTTTCTCCCTTAAAAAAAAAAAAAAAGAGGGGAAGGATTATCTTTCAAAGATATATTTTTTTTAAAGAAAAAAAGGTCTTGCTGTAGCCTGTCCTTTGCCTGTGTGTTTTCTAAGGGGATTAGCACTTGTTTATGTATCATATAAACACATACACACATACTTAGATATTTAGCAAGCTAGTTCCATAAGTCACTATACTAAATAACTGTGTGTTCAGTTTATTAAAAAGGATCTACTCATTGTTACCAGTGCCAGTGAGATTGACAGAGCATGACAGGTTTTATGTTGTCTTCCATCAGATGTAACTCACCTTTTGCCTTCAATTTGCATGTGGTTTTCTGGGGAAGCAAAGATCAAAAGTTTAAATGGATACATTTAAACACCCGTTCTCCCGCATATTTTATTGCCATCTTCTTAAATGGAACATTCACAAACGTGTAATGTGTGTACAGGGGTTCTCCTTCCTTCACCGTTACTTGGACCTGCGTGGTCCTTGTCAAGAGTCTTTCTACAACCTTGGCCGTGGCCTTCACCAGCTGGGATTACTGCACCTGGCAATCCACTACTACCAGAGAGTGCTTGAACTTCCTCCTCTCACCTTAGAGGTACTGTAACCTCATAAGTTATGTACAGAGATTAAAGTCAGGTTAAATATCAAGAATTTTGTAGAGTTAAAATAGATACATGAAGTCTGTGTAGTTGGGTTTCCTTCAGTTTGTATTGTGATTCCTTGCCATTGGAAGCCCAAATCTGATTGTCACCTTGTAATATATTTAAGCATGTTTTAACTTCAAAGATTTTTGAATTTTGAAGGATTTACTCATAAGCTGAAGTGGCATCAAAAAGTGTTGCTAAACTACTTTACCTGAAGTAGCTGACCAGGAAGTTCTGTATAATCACTCATGCTATAGAACAGTATGGTGGAGCAAAATGAATCGGTATTCATAATGCCTAAGTGCATCTGAGCCATGGTTTAGCTCTAATTGATCTGTACTGGATCCCAAGTGACATGTCATACATTTACAAGTCTGGTCTGAGAGAAAGTTTTTGCCTAGCCGTGGCATGGGTGGGTAGAAACATTACAAGTGTATTTAGAAAACAGGCAGAGTTGGTAAAGTAAGACCTGTGGCTGTTAGTCAGCCCTGGGAGTTCAAAGCAACAGTCTTGTGACCAGGTGAAAGGTACAGGCAGTATTCACATTCTGGTTGGAGGAACAAATGCTTTGCATATGAAGAGAAATCGAGATAGTACTTTCCTGGTTTATGAGGTGACTATCTAACTTACAGCTGATATTTTGAGTGTGTAATTTTGTAACTCTTTGGTGATCAACAACGGGATGTGGAAACCTGTTAAAGAGGGAGGCCACAAGAAATACTTCTTTAGTTTCCATACAGCTGAAAGCCTGTATTAACCACAAATACATAATTTGATTCTACTGTAATTGCTGCTCATATTTCAAGTATACTACCTATGTATATGGATAACTTTTTTTAATCATTACTTTTACAGGGAATAGAAACTGATCAGACAGACTTGAGAAGAGACACTGCTTTTAACTTGTCACTTATTTACCAGAGCAGTGGCAATACCAGAATGGCCCGGAAAATGTTGTACACCTACGCGGTTGTGTGACGAGGTTTGTGGCAGGTGGAGCTGATACCCTTTGTATTGACAATTATGCAGTGCTGGGGAAACTGGTTTTATGTACAGCTTTTTCTGTAGAGGGTCAGAGCGCTGGCTCGTGCTGGGTATGGCTTTGTGGACTTTTTCTGCTTCTGACGTGAAGTGAATCATGTGTGGATGGGAACTGTCCGTTCTGAGCATGGCACTGACACGCTCAGCTGTCTCCTCCTTTGGTGCACTGCTCTCTAATCTGATATTCAGTCTTGTATATAGAATCAAACAGTGAAAACTGAGGCCCAGTGAAGTTTGCTGCGTTTTTTTCCGGGGGAAAATGTACAATGTGCAGTATTACAACTAATTACCAGTGAGGTTGTTGAAGAAGCCACATTCACTGGTGATGAAGGTTTTTTAATGTGCAGCATTAAATTACTGTAATATAGGAGCAATGGGCTCATACTAATCCCTAGAGGATGAAGAACTCAGTATTTCAAGATCTTTAAATTATTCACAATTTTCTAGGAGTTCATATTCCTAGCAGTTGTTCTATTTGAAAGGGATTGATTTTTGTTTTACTGAAATTAATGTGACCTTTGTTCATTTGGACTTGTTAATAAAAATTGTGTTGTTAATGATGTTTAATTATTCTCAGCAAACATATATCCTACTGAATAGCATATAGCAAAAATAATATACAGCTTATTAATTCACATTCACTGCAAGTGGTCTGGGGTTTTCATTCTTCCTGACAGTAGCAGAGAAGCCAGATGCAGTGCTTTATCATAAATTAAAGGAGTGTATAGCTGTATGTATATACAGATATGGATATATGTTATGCCCTACAGCAAAAGAAGGCTGAAAATATTTCTCAGCATGGTGCTTTGCTGAATAGAAAACAAACTGTGCTATTTCCTGCCAGGCACTCGTGTTACTTAAAGTATCATAGCTACCTGGTGTTTGCTTTCAGCCCACTTTTACCCATATTTGTGTTCTGCAGTCATTTCACACAACTGCAATCAATGATTAAGAAACAAGTCTTGTGGAATTGCAGCAGTAACAGATTAGACTAGACAAGACTTCAGATAAAGCAAGGGACAAATAGATGCTGTAGGAATGTGGGCTCCCCAATAGAGAGTATTTTAAGTGGGCACAGCCCATGTGAACAGACCTGCTTAAGGAAAAGCTGGTCATAGAATAGTTTGTCTTGGAAGGGACCTTTAAAGGTCTTTAGCCCAAACCCACTGCAATGAGCAGGGACATCTTCAGCTAGGTGAGGTTGCTCAGAGCCCAGTACAGCCTGACCTTGAGTGTGTGGGAACAAATAGCAAAGCAGGAAAAGCTTGAATACAGCCATTACAATTTTGGGAAAGCTTTCATAACACTAGGAACAAGAGACTACTTAAATCATTGCCAACCTCACCTGTCATCATGTTGGGAATCTTCCTCAAGCCCCACTAAAATAATTAGTAACAGTTTCAATCAAACTGCTGATTGTCTTAAAAAATGAATCAGCTTTACAGAGTAGATAGATGCCAATTGATTTCTGACAGAACCAGCTTAACTGGGGCAAGCCTAAAGCCATATGGCATAGATCTACTTTTAAGCAGCACAATTTATTAAGCTCAGGTGTGTTTAGCTTTACTCGTGTGCTCAGCCACCCCTCGTTCTTTGGAACAGCCATTTGTTTTAAGGGGTATGAGGCTCTTCTGGAGGAGCAGCATGAGTTACTTCCAGTGTGTTCTTGGGCTAGGTTCCAGAGGTATGCAAGACTTTTCTCTCTACTAAACTAAACATAACTGTAAATAATTTAAATAAGTTCCACAAAAACTAGTGTCCTGGATTACAGATGAGGTGGTGAACAGCTCTGTTGAAGCAGGTGGAGGGCAACACCACATGTCCTGCAGCCGGGTTGTGTTGTTACCACGTGGAAGAATAGGCCGTGATGAATATGAGATGATCTTTGGTCTTGAAAACTTGTCCATGTAATAGTGATCTTCAGCATATTATGACATAGTCTTCTGCTCTGACTACTGTTTCCCCAGTTTGTTGTTCCACAGTAGGATAGGTTGAACAAATTCCTCTAATTCTTACGAAGGTAAGGTAATGTGTGGTGTACACACTTAATGAATTCCTTCTATGCTCCTAAAATAGCCCAAGGCCTATGTTCTCTCATGACCCAGATATCATCTACCATAATAAGCAACCAGTCCTGCCAGTTCCTCCCTACCCCTCACGTCAACATCCAGCCACAGGCACGTGACTTGGTATTCAGTAATTCACCTGAACCCTCTGCAATCCAGTCTTTGTTTTGATAGCACCTGCCAGGCCATAGTCTAAAGCTGGTAAAAGAAAATTGATGAAAGCAACCATATAGCATATCAACAGTATACCGTTTATAGAGATTAAAAAAAGAGAATAATTGTTTTGTTATAAATAGTAGCTTTATTATTAGCCTCTCAGTGTAAAGAACCCGAGTCAAAAAGACAAGCTGAGAGGTGAGGTAATTCAAGTGAGAGGTTGGTATTTAAACAAGTATTCCTAGGTGACCTGTGAGCACCTTTTATCTGCAGGTGAACTCAGCAATTCCCACCTATCTAATTGTCAATTCAAGTAAAGTTCCAGACTCTTCCTGCACCTGGATGCTAGCAGGGAGTCTCCTGACATTTGGTGATGCTCTCCCTGGGCTGGGAATCACCAGTCCAATGAGCTCATTTCCTGCACAGCTCACGTGAGCCTCTCCAGTGGTGAGCTGTAGGCCTGGTCTTTGCCCTGTGTGTTCAGGGAGATGTGAGTTGGGAAGCGCCTCTTGCTTTTTCTCCTGGGAGAAGATGCAGTGTTCCATGAAACTGATGACCCTTTGGGGAATCTTTGTCATTACTGAAGAAGAGATTGAAGTTTTGGCAGTTTAATACTGACCCCTCTAAGGAGCAAATTACACGGCTGAACAAGAACTAATTATGGAGAAGGCTGACGAACCTACACAAAGAAGGTAAGCATGGCTCTGGGAAGGGTATCTCTAAAGGGCATGGACAAGGGGAAGGTAAACCACTGACAGGGGAGTAAATGCAGAGGAAAATAGACTAGCTGCTTTCAGATGTGTATTTGGTTAATGAACAGCAACCAAGCATGAAGTACAGACAATACACCTTTTCTAAGAACAGAAACAGTGCCTTGAAGCTATCTTGTACCTGGAGTACTCTTTGCTGCTTCAATGTGTCCTTTGGCAAAAGAGGTAGAAACAAACTAAAGCAGAAGAGGGAGTCTGTTTTCCACCCCTGTGTAAGGAACTACAAATGAAAGTCTAGAAAACTGAAATCCTGACTGATGCTACTGAGTACCTCCCTGATCAATTTTCTTCGCTTCCCCATTTGAAATGAATGTTCTTGCTTTCTTTACCTCCTTTTTTGGAGCTGTTCTCTTCAGTGCTCTTTTGCTGGGGGTTTTTCACAACTTGTATCTGTAGGCTGTCAAACTTAGATGTGACCCATTGGTGACTTGCTGCTACTAGGCCAGTTGTGATCTAGACAGGACAGTGTAATTAGAACCTCAGAGAGAACACTGATTGCACACTGGGTTCCAGCATTTGAGCTCTGTGCAAGAGGGGTGAGAACAGCAGACCCTTCACATCCTTCTCCTGTATGCAGGGCTAGGAGCTCTCTGTGATGCCCTCCTGCATTGCTGTGAAGAGTTGCCCCTCTCTTACAGGGATAATGAAGTCAACACAGGTCTCTAACACAGCATAAAATACAGAGGCATTGGGAAGAAAGTGGATAAATATGGATGCTGAGTGCCACAAACTCCTCAGAAAGGTGAGGGAAGACTAATTGTGCCTGATGAATGCTGTAGGAATACTCTCTTGCTATTTAGGGTCTCTTTCTAATCATAGAACAATACTTGGACTGATAAGGAATATGTAAGGCCTGAGGCTGGGGCACCTTTATTACTTTTTTTCTTTTCATTTACTTTATGCTGGTTAGTACCTTGTAAACATTGAAACCCCTAGATTTTCACACCAAAATACTACACTAATCCACACACACTGTAATAATTGGGATATTGTGGAACAGTAGTGCAAGAATGAAGTGATACAAAGACAAATAATTCTCGGGGCAAGGGGTGGGGTGGGTGGTTTTACATAATGTCATATACAGTGACACAAGAGCAGCTGAGGTGGGCAGTTTACTTAGCCACAACACTGTTGTTTGGTTGGTTAACACAGATATCCTGAGCCTGATAAAACAACAGGCTGTGGGGGACAAAGGGTTTTTTTGCAAACCCCACTAAATTGAAGTGATTCACAGAAAAGATGAAACCTTTTTTAAAGTATGATAAATGCCACTTTGTTGAAAAGGCCACATATGCACCTGACTGTTCACCAGAGGGTTATAGCTGGGATTGAAGGGGTTACTTTGTGCAAATGCTAAATTTATATCTTGTTACTTTCAATGAATTACTATGTTGATGCTAACCTTTAGTGTTAGTCTCACCAGTCTCACCTGATATATATAGTGAATGTATGTTAAGTTGTCACTTGGGCTTTCTGGGGCAGGCACATTAAGATTTATAGGACTATCTTTTGGCTGAGTTCATGAAGTCTTTTTGCTACCTCTCTACAACAACCATAGATACTCTTTTTATTGCCTCCATTTCCTCAGTTCATATTCTGTCTCCTGGAAATTGTTGAGAGAAACAAAACTGGAATTTTTCAGGCTCCCTGGCTCTTACGTGGGAATTATTTCTACAGATGACTGCACATGGAGTGCAGTATAACAGGAGAGAGGGACAACAGGGAAAGCCACACAATTACTGTCCATCTATTCATCTTCTGTTGAGAACTTGAGCGAGGAGTTTCTAAGTAGGGTATCTATTGAAAAATGTGAGTACCTTTACCCTTACTGCATTAGCTTTACAGGCCAGGCATTGTCTGACTTGAGATCTTTGGCTTTCCAGCTTTTCTTTGTAACCGATCAAGAGCTTCTGCAGCTCTTCTACCTTCTGCTGCAACACCCTGTTAGCAAGGAAACTTCAGCCAGCTTGCAGGAGGATCCTTCAAGGGATTTCTTTACCCGGGGGAAAAACTGAGTTCACATTAACTGTAAGAATTAGTTCATCCTATACAGCAAGTAAAAAGCAGCACTCCCAGCTGATCTGCTGTATCTGGAGTAGGCTACAGCACCTGGTGTTTAGACTTTTCTTTAATCCCCTCCTAACAAAGGGGGAAAAGTGAATGCTGAGATCTGAGTAATACTAAGGTTATGCTGAGCTTTATGATCCAGTCCCCAAGAAACAAAACAGACTTCCAAACTAGGATTGTATCCCTGGAGACTGCTGTACTACCTGATTATCCTTTTGAAGTCACTGGAAGGGCAAATACCAGTGTGTAAATCTTAGCTACAAGGTCTGTAGTGTTAGGGAATACAGAGTGGTACTTGGAAAAGTCTGTCCACCACATGACAAAGTTCTATTTGTTGTAAATAAGTGAGGGACAACTCCATGGTGAATGGAAAAGAAGACAAATACTGGTTGAGAGCTGCTCTTGTTATGCTGGAAAAGCGTAAAGCAGACCCCTTTCTCTGGAAGTCATTCACTGAAATCTTTTAATTATATCCCTTCTCACCACAGCAGATTCTTGACAGGCAGCTTTCCTGGAAGCCTCTTGCTCAGTTTGAAACTGCTTCTTCAGAGACTCTTAAGTGTTCAGAATATACATTTTCCTCAGTCTTTCTTTTTCCATTAACTTTTCCCTTTGAAGAGAAGAACCAAATTCAGTTACATTTCTGTTCAACATGCTTTATTTCTTAAGCACAAGAATAGGAAAGCTAATTCTATTGTAAATACTTTTGTCTTGGATATACTCACTGCATCCTTACTATTTAAAGATTGGAATGTGTTTTCTAATATTTTATATTCCATTTATTTAAAAGGTGGTTCAAAATAGTTACATTTTGGAAAAATCACTTTGGGACAACTTAGTTTCCTTCAGGAAATTAAATAGCTAAGCCTGCTCAGACAGGAGATTGAGGCCACAGCTACACTTAAGTTTGAGATTTTACTTTCTGGTGTTCAGTTTTGGGTGGGGAATTTAAACAACTGTCCCATGCCTCCTTGCTCTAGCTACTGTAGGCCACTTCAGAGTAGAAGTGGTATTTGCTATCCTCATGAAAAAGCTGTTTGTACCAGTACTGCAATGACCCTGGATAAGCAGTTGGTAGAGGTAGTTTGCTTTCAGAAGATTTTGTAGTGGGAAAGTGAGAAATCCTCATTTTCACGTAGGAAGCCTGCACAGTGCCTTCTCAAGGGGGTTACATGGTTTTTATCCTCCTGCAGTTCAGAGGGGGGTTGCAGAGAGCTGTGTTATCTCTCTCTCTCCTGTGCCAGAGAGAAATAGCTTAGCAGACATGAATGAAGGCCTTGGGAAGGTGGGGGAGAAACAGAGAGGATAAAGAGGCCCTGAGAGAGCGAGAACTTGCCTTTTTCCCCCTGGCCTGGTGTGTAAATGGCTCTGTTCGGTATTTTGTAAGTTTCTCATGTTCTGGCCTTCTTGATCAACTTTCCCAATTCTTTCCACTGCTGTGGCATTTCTGGGGGTACCTGCATAATCTTAATTTACACAGTTCCTCGCTGCTGCAGAGTAGGTGGAGGGGTTATTATGGGAATGAGTGAAAGAGCCCATTTCCGTGCCTCTGCACGAATCTATCATGCTGCTGGCTCAGCATACAATCAGAAGTGATACTCATAGATAAGTAAAGCCATAAAGCTCTGATATTAGTGCAAAGGCATGTTTCTCCTCAACCATCATGTCATGGATCTGTCTTACCTGCAGACCATCAGCTGTTAATGCTCAGTTTCCTATCCGCCAATACTGAGTCTGGATCACCTTGCTCAAAAGCATTACAAGATAGCTTTGGTATCTGAGAAGCAAGGGGAGTCTCTAAAGAGTATTTACTGTTATGAATTCGTTCTTGCTTGTAAACAGAAGTCTCAGTGCAGTTACTTGAACTTACAGCTTTGAAGAGCAAACTTGAGACAGGGCAGAGTCCACTTCAGTCTTACACCTACAAGCTTGGTTTCCCTGCCCAGAATAACACATCCTTTCTCTGTACTTCTGTTTAGTAAGACTGAGTGAACAGACTGAAACAGAATTACTATCTGCCTCCCAAAAATGTAGCTAGATAAATACTATCTGCAATTATTCTCTACTGGGACATAATAATATTGAATCCTGGGAACTGCCTTTATAGTCATGTAAAGTGTGTGTTTTCTAGTCTGAATATATGCAAATATATTCAGTTTGAGTGAAAACCAGCTGTGTTCAGCTGAGCTTCCATAGTTTTTTTTTGTGGATTTGCTGAAAACAGGTTCTGACTAGTTCTGCAGACTAGAGTGCTACAGATAGCATTAAACATATGCTCTGTTCTTTAGGAAAATACATTAGTATGTCTAAGGGGTATGAAGTTGAAATTCTCTTTCTCCTGAGTGTGTTTGGTCTCTGTACGGTGCATTTGCCACGCTCAGTATTCTCTAAACCTGCATCCACAGTTCTTTCTCCAGCTTTTGCACTTTAGTCTTAGAGGAAAGAGATATGACAAAATAGCTTTCTTATAGTTCAGAAACAGCAAAGCATTAGTTTAGGTGGAACAGAGAAGCAGAGTGACAATGCCTCTTTGCCACTACTGTCCCAAATTCTGTGACACAAGTCACAGTGAAGTAAAACTTTACTTTCAGCTTATTTTTCATTACCACCCTGGTTTGCCTTCCTCCTTATTACTCTGATCTTTTTATAAAGTTTTTCAAGTTTCTAATCTTTCAAGCACTTTCTACCCATCTCTTTTGTTTTAATGCCCCCTGGTGGCTCTTAGCCATTCTACTCTTTTCACACATTAAGCAACTATCCCAAACCCTAGAGGGTGCTGCATCAACAGCATCTTGTCACCTAATGGCACTGTGAGCAGAATCAAAGATGATTTTGATACACAACTCTCTTAATATATGTGCTTGACACTACACTAAGTAGAGAAGATAAATAAGCACTTCCCTCCAAAAAAAATAGAGCTCAGGTTAAACAGCTTTACCTTAGATGAACATAAAAAAGAAGTTTCCTTTTTGAGCTGCAGAGAGACACCTGGAGTTTTCCTTTGTCACAGAACAGCTTATTCTTGCAGTCAGGCCGCTCTGCCATCACCTGTTGCACCTGTTGCTGGGCACACTGAGGAAAAAGTAGCAGATGTCACCACCTTATAAGAAAAAAAAAAGACAACATATTTTCAATTAGGTGAAAAACCAAAACAGATTAAAAAACCCCAAATTATCCAAATGGCATAAATTCATCCAAGACAGTTAATTTCTAGGAGCAGGTGCTCAAATTAGTACAATTGTCCAGATGGCCATAAGAAGGACACTGTCCTAAAGGCACAGCCAGCAGAAATAGAGAGCTGAAAGAAGCCTTTGACAACAGGGAACAGAGAAGCATAAAATAACTAGAAGAATAAGAAGGCATAGAGAGAATTAAAATAACAGTAAAGAATACAAAAAAGCACAACTCTTTAATGTTCTGAATGCTCTATTGATTAATATAGCTGAAGGAATTTGACAAAGGAGTTCTGTGTCAAACAGAAAACAAGGTTTTGGTGTGTTACAGCCTGACTACTGAAGAAATGTTACTTTGGTTATCAAATAACACATTCAAAAGTTGTTTCAGTTAATTCTTCTTTAGCATCATGTTAGGACCTTATCAACAGCTAAGTGTTTCTTAGGATCTCCAATGTATGAAACTGGTCATTACATCCAAAACTGTAAAAAACCAAAAAACAAAAATAAAATAATAAAATAAACAAACAAACAAACATCAACAACTACAAACACCCAAAAAACCCCTGCACTGGTAGCACAGTATTACTAAGCTTTTTACTCAACTTTTCTGGAACCAGTCAAGCATCCTGATCCAGGTGACCGAGACTAGTGTGAAATAATGGACTGGGAAAAGTTAAAATTAGGAGTGAAGTCCCAAGTGCAGTGTTGTCCTGAAAAGGCATAAAATTGTTGTAGATACGTTATGCACGTAAGCTGTATGTGTATGTACAGATATACAGGCTGTGTCCCTGTACTAGAAAATGGAATGGAGTCATGGGGTTATAATGACATACCTGAATGTCTAGTACCTCAAGTTCTATACAGCCCTCTAAGCTCCTCCCACAGAGGTGTCTAAACAAATGGAGTAGCATTTGCAATATCTAATTCTTTGGTGGTTTTTTTTCCTCGCTTTGACCGGTCACTTTGCATGAAAGACAGATACTTGAAGAAGCACCTTGATTCCTGCTACAGTTAGTCAGCAGCCAGGTCATCAGTTATCTGCTTCATTAGTGGTTTACCTGCTCATGGACAAATGCATCCAGGCAGTGCAATAGCCTCTTGTTCTCTTCCACTAGTGTTTGCAAAGTGAATTCCACTGAAGCCATTTCCAGCTACAAACAAGAAAATCCAGCTCTAATTGTAACACTTCAAGATTTCCACAGTCACAATACATGGAGAGCACAAAACCTCAGCACTGCACAGGGATGAGGTATGAGGCTCTCCTCTTTCAGGGAGCTCTTCTGCAGCAGTGAAATACCAGAAAAACTTAAATTCCTGAAAAACTGAAAAGGTTTTGAGAACTCTACATATGAAAGCTAGGATGTGCTTAAGTAATGAAGGTAAGAGAATTACAAATCTCAAATATTTTTATTCTTGATTTCCTAAGTAATTTTTTGTTCAATGGATGGAAGCACAGATTCTGATTATTAAAAAGTGTTTGCTCTTACTGACAACAATGTATATCACAAATTCCTTTTTCCAGCTGAGTATACTTTCTGTTTAACTATGAACATACTTAAAACCAAGTATGTTAATACTTGAAGCTATGATAAGATTAGAATCTTTTGTACCTTGGATGCAGTTGAAATCTCCAGAGCAGTACTCAGTCTCTGAACTTCTCTTGCTTTTATTCAGCCTCTTTATATCACTTTGGTGTCAGTGCAACTTCACTGCTGCTTGCTGTACAACCTTCAGTTCTTGCAAATGCTCCTCATGAATTGCATTCAGATGCTGCTCCGAGCAGGCTACCAAAAGGAAAAGGCATAAAACTTTGACAGAAAAGGTATATGGAGGGACAGCAAAGAGCAAAGTGGTAAAAAACCTCTATTTTTCACTACCTACATTCTTTGGATTTGGGTCTTTTTCTGTCTGCAGCTGGAAGATGTTAAATTTCAGTGTCTATACAACACTCTCTAGCTGGCATGTTCAGTTCAGCAGTGTTTTACAGTTTGTTCACAGTGTATTTTCTCCCACAGATGGTACCCTGGCCTCCACAGGGATAATGGATGGTTAACTAGCAGGTGTTTCTGAGGTCTCTGACTGGAAATCCTGTTTAACTTGCTCTAGGTGAAGTTGCCTTGGTCCGGGTGGGGGAGGGATTTGGACTAAATGATCTCCAGAGTTCCCTTCCAACCCTAACATTTCTGTGATCCTGTGAAGTAGTTGAGGCTGAAAAGGAGAAAAGAGTGACCTACGCTGTGTATACAGACCTACCTGACACTGCACATATGCATGACAGGTGCAGTTAGAATAGACATTGCATTTCATAGAGCTGGAAGGTTCCTTGTGACCCTAGGTTGCTGTAGACTGTTCTTGCTGACTCTGCCAGTGCAGCTGCCAGCTGGAGAGAAGAGCAAAGCCTGGCATATACATGCAAAGAGGAAAAAGATGAGGAAAATCAAGAAAAGTGTGAGCTCTCCAAGAAGAAAAAGCTTACCCTGCTTTCTCCCTACCTCTGCCCATTGACGCCAAGTGCTTCCAGGTCTCACAGCAGTGTGCTGGTTTCCTTTTCCACCACTCTTATCCTCACCTGGACCTCCATTCTTGTCCCAAAATAGGTTCTCTCACCCAGTGTACAAGAGGCAAATCCACACACAGCCTTGAGGTATTTGATTTATTTACAGTTCTGGGCAGAAAGGGGTGCTGGGTGGCAAATCCACAAAGCCAGCATGATGACTGCCAAAACTTTTCACTGTCTATACATTTTAGCAAACAAAAACATCAGTGTCCATTGGCTACCAGTTACCTAGTTCTCCTATTGATTAGTATTCTATCTTCTATTGGTTTATGATTCTCTTGCTTCTCATGCTAATTAGTCCTCATGCTCGATCTTTCTCTTCTTTGGAGTCAGTGGCCCGTGAGTTGGTGGTTGCCATCTCCCACTGCCAGAATTACCTGTTACCCCTTGAGAGCTGATTCAGCACAGTTGCTGAGGTGGTTTCATCAGTTTCTTCCTTATCTCAGGGGTTCTGACAAAGGTTCTTGTGGCCTGTAAATTCTGCATTCTTTATGTCCACTATGATTGGTATATGAACTTTAAGTTCATGCTAGATCTGAGATCACTGAAACATGTTGAGCCCTAAACCTTAACAAGGCAGTTCTACCCACAAGTAATTTACTGACACCTGGACATCACTTAGATCTCACTTGCTGGCTGTTGTCTGCTTAATGGATTAAATCTCCCTTCTTGTTGATTAGGCTTGAAAGTATACAAAGACCAAACATCAAAGAATGTTCCTTATTAAGAAAAGTTTTACAAATTCCACATTTTGCTACACCATGAGGGCCGTGGCTGAGATAGCCCCTCCCCACCCCCAGGGGCAGCTCTGCAGGTGCCCCTGGAGCCCTTCCGTGGGGCATGAATGAGGTGTCACTTCCTTCTACCCACAAGAAAACCCCAAAGATCAGAGTGTTTGAAGGGCTGTAACGCCACCTTGCAGGTGTAAAGGCTCAAACCTCCATAAGGAGGCTGCGCTCTAGGATCACGCTAACCTGCAGGTAATGCTTGTTCTCACATGTGGTGAATGTGTGGCATATCAAATGATATGCAAGGGGGCAGGGGGGGTTGGCTTCAAACTGAAAGAGAACAGTTTTGGACTGAATATTAGGAAGAAAACTTCACTGTGAGGCTGGTGAGGCCCTGGCACAGGTTACCCAGAGAAGCTGTGGATGCCCCATCCATGGAAGTGTTCAAGGCGCCAGGCTGAATGGAGCTCTGAACAACCTGGTCTAGTGGAAGCTGTCCCTGCCTATAGCAGGGGGATTGGAAGTAGATGATCTTTGATGTCCCTTCCAACCCAAACCATTCTATGGTTCTATGATAAGTTCACTTCACTTAAGCAAGTGTGGTATTTTATACGTAAAGGGCTGGCAGTGATTTAACACAGATCAGCAATTTTAGTGAGTTACACTCTCTCCACCGTGCATCCCAGGGGTTGATCTTTTAAAAATGTGCCCCTTGGTTACTTAGTTTCATTTTTTATGCAGAGAAGGAAACTTTGTAGCCTCCTGGTTAGAACATCCAGCTGTGAACTTGGAAATGCAGTCTAAATCAGGCAGCAAATAATGATGCTACAACATTAGGCATTAGATGTTCAGGGCACTCAAGCAAAGGTGTTTAAGGTGTCCATACTAGAACTGGAATCTCCTTTGCAGCTCATCTGGTTCCTGAGGGACCTCTGTGTATGACTCAACTCTTCCCATCCATTGGACAGGGACCGTGAGCAACTAATTCCCAGCTCAGGGGTTTGTTCAAGATCTGGCATCACTGTCATGCAGTGTGACAACATCAAAGTACCTTTCAACAACCCATCTCTTGGGCCCAGCTTTTCGTGGAGCTTTTAATATGCTGAGGTAATACTGTTGATATAATATGTGTTTGGAGTGAACTGGTTTGTAGGGCATGTTGAGAGGCTATAATTAAATACATATCTGGAAGTAAAAAAGTGGATTTTTTGAAAAATTTGAAATCTCTCTGTAGATGGCAGCAGAGAGGAATGATATTTATTGGAACTTCTAAATGTGGTGACTATGCATTTTATAATTTGTGCAACTGCAGCTGGTGGCTCCCCATTAATGCTGAGATTTTTTGCATTTTACTGATGATTATAATTATTTTAATTTAAGGATCTTTTGGCAAGACTGTTTCATTTTGGAAGAAGGTTTGGAGCTCCTCTCAGCAAAGAGAGTGACACTGCAGGCAGGGCAACACCGCATTTGTTCGATGCTGTGTATGTAATAAAAAGATCCTCAACTGATGTAAGGATGTCATTGCTCCACTTGAGAATTTGCTCCAGGAAGCCTTTTCCTGGGGGATGTTGCTAGGAGGCTTGTGAAGAAACGTAGGATGTGAGGGAATATAAAGATCACTTGGGAAAGAGATTAAAAAGATAAATTAAGTAACTCTTAAATTTCTCACCTAAGGAAGGGATGCATAAATAACCCTGAATATTAAGAATATAGTTGTTTTTATTGTATAGTTCCTTGATAAGTACTGGTGTTGTATTTAGGCTGTTCTTTAATCAGAGGATATTCACGCAACAATGTAGGGGTGCCTAGTTTATGCAGTAAAATAATACGTATAGGAAGTGAGAACATAAAAGAGCAACTGATATGTAGGTCAAATGGAAACTGTATTTGAGACATCCTTTCTTGAGCTGAGGTAGGGTAATGGTATTTGACAGAAAGATAACTAATTCTGAAAGCACCTTATAAATTTTGAAACAAACAGATCAAATGCTATTCTTAACTTAGTTTGCATTAAGAAAACTGCTTGATCTGAGCTTTTTGTTCACATTCTTTATTTTACTTTTTGAAGCTGGTGTATAGTTTGGTAAGAGTGACTTCATACTAAAAAAAAAAGGAGTAAAACATTCATCAAACTCTCTGTAGCGTGTGTTCCATGGGAAACTTTTAAGGTGACGGTGATCAAAGAAATGAGCATTGAAAGCTGAAGTTAAACAATTAGATGTTCTTTTCTGCTGCAAAATTTCTGCCCAAGAGTTTCACAGGAGTCTTCAAGATAAGCCAAAATAGTAATGTTTTTAATGTCGTTTATACGGCGATAGGAGATGGGGCAGGCAGGTGCATTATGATGACAGCCCACTGACTTTTTTCCTCAAATCAGCATCATTTCCTCTATGCTTTGCCACCTACATAGCTATGTGATGGAATTATCGCTGCTGCACAGGTTTGCAAGCTAAATGGGGACAGAAGAATATTTTGGTTTGTAGTTAAGAACACAGCTGTACTTCTGCTTCTTACTAAAGCACCTGTGCTTTGTGTGACGTGTACAGCACCCACATGTCTTACTAAAGCTTTCATTATATTTATTATATTAAATTATATATATTTTATATATGAAAATCAGATAATTCATATAATGTTTTTATTTCAGCAATGTTATGGCTCCAGGGTTTTTTTTTTTATATTGTCTCTAATTACATTTTTAGTCTGATTTAAAATTTTTGGGGGAATGGACTTTTCCTTGGGAAGTTTTTCCATATTCCAGTATAGCTCACTGCTTAAAGTGCTTCTACATTTTCCTTTCTTGTAATGATGTTTTTCTTAGTTACAACCTTTTTACTATTCTGATGATTTCTTTTAATTTCTACTTAGATTTGCCATGAATTTGTAGATAATTAAGTGCTACAACTGTCATTAGTTAACAAAGTTTTGTTCAAGCACATGTAAAATACTTTCCTTCAGTTTCATTGATCTTTCTTGAATTCCTTCTGCTGTTTTGAGGTAGAACTGAAGTCTTTGTTCAAGGTGTAGTCTGAGCTGCCAGCACTTCTGCAGTGCTTGGCTTTAGAATTCTTTTCATCTCACTCAATTACTTGCTTATGCAGAGTGTTTTGATATGAAGGTGAATCAGAGAGCAAACACTAGTACAGATATCTCATATTTTGGATTCCTTAGATAGGATGAAAGATTGCTGCAGCAGTAGGTGGAACTTGCAAGTTTGAATTGAGAGGCGGGATAAATCAAATTGCTACACTGAATCAGTTTGGCAGGTTGGCACTCTGCAAAGGAAGATAATTTGTAGGAGTAAGAGCCTCAACTCTGTTCTACTGCTGCTGTAACTCTGCTTTCTCTGAACGTTGTTTCAGTTAGTTTGTCTCGTTCTTCTAAATTGCCCTTTTTTATTGCATCAGGTACAAGTTGTAGAAATTTAAGCTGAAAATTTACCTTTCAGAACCCTTTGTGCTTTTTCTTTATCCTATCTGCTATTTTTTAAATTAATGACGTTGACTTCTGAGTTTGCTTGGCCCATGTTGCCTGACTCCAACATACTTGCACAAGCACATATGTGGGGTTTTAATTTACTCTCATCACTTGCACACTGAGAAGGGTATAAACAAGTATATGCTGAAATCACTGTTCTTTGATCCATCCTTAAAACTCTCCTACACTGTTATGTCTGCAAAACTTAGTGAGCATTCAGGTTATCAGTGTTTCTGCCACTGTGATGGCTTTTTGGCTGTAAGTCTGCATTTTGTGCTACCCAGTTTGTTTGCATCAGCCTGTTCTTTGTAGCGAGATGTTAGACCTTTGGGAAAGCTGGAGACCAACTTTTGAGCGAAGTGTCATGTGGAGATCATCCCTGGCTTAGGGTTATTAGCTGCTGTAGAGTTTTAAGTAAGTATATTAGATATTTTACATAATAATATAGCATTATAAGTATTCTATGTAATATATTTTTCCTCCTTATGCTTATGGAAATATAATATATATCATCCTTATTTTTTTATACAAGAGAAAGAAAAATGTTTTGTTTTTATCTCTCTGTGCTTTACCTGCCTCTGATCTGCAATCCTTTTTCCCTCCTCCCGGTTTTTTGTAGTGAGCTAATACAATATTTCTTCAGTTTGAGAGCTTTGTCTTGTACTAGGAGGGATCTTTAGAATGACAAACAAAGATGTCATGCTGAGAACTGAGTTTAAGAACTAGGATAAACCCATCAGATTTTGTATGAAGGCTCATGTCTTTAAAGAGAAACATGCAAAGAGATGATTATGTGTGTATATACATATGTGCAGAAAATATAGTAATAAATTTGTATCTAAGTTATTACTTAACTAAATCTTCACAGTTATTGAATTACTAGGTACTTTTCTATCTTACTGCTTTCTCCTAGAAGATTCTTCTTCTGTGTGCTGTTGAGCCAAGACTGAAAGCTTTAAACAAAAGAAGTCTTGAACTTTGGATATGTATAAATACAGATCTCATTGATTCTCACATGTAGTTTATCTTCACAGTAAACACCAGTAAGTGTAGCTCAGAACACTGTCAGAAACATTTGAAATATAAATACAAGCTCTGCAGCTTCAGTCTGTCTTTACTTTGTAAGGACATAGGAGGGCCCTGGTTAAAATGTTTCTCCTGCTTTTATTTTCCTTTCAGTGTCTTACAATTTCAGTAAATAATCAGTTAACATGCTGTATGCATCATGTGCAGTGTTCTGGCTCTGAACGTTCGTATTCTCTAAAAAACAGAGGATGTCAGTCTTTTCTGCACAATTTTGTGAACAAAATAAATAACATTATTTTCAGACTTCATTGCAATGGATATTCCAGTAGATAACGTGAATACTTCTGGTGTGTAAATGCATATATGAGAAGTGTTGAACACATGCACAAAAATTAGCATTTTATCTGGATTCTATTAATTCACTCGAAGAAGGGTCTGATAAGGTGGCAATTTAAGTGGTATATTGATTCTGAATCAGAACGCTCACTTTTGGAAATCAGGAAACAGACTATAAAGCACTAGACCAAGGGACAATCAATATCTGGAAATTGTGTCAATTTGCTGTCCAACTCTTCTCTGAAAAGTCTGCAAAATATGAGATGGCATCTGCTCCTTTAGGAGTATAAAGAAGTCCTGTTGCTTTAAATGAAAATGTTTCTATGGTGCTCAGGTTTACTTCAGTAAGTGCAATGATTTACCATTTTTAGTTTCTGTGTGCGTTAATAGGAAAGTAGAAGCACAAGAAATAATGACAACACTTTTCACTCCGAGATATGGAAGTGGAATCAGCTTCCACCTCAATTAGTTCATGTCAGCTTATCAGACCAGCTTCATATCTTCAGGGGTTTGGCTTTCAAAACCTAATGTGGCACCAGATATTCTTTTGTTTTTACCTTTCAGAGACAAGTACCCCCTTCTCAGGCACTGAACTAAAAGAATACAGCATTAAAGTATAATCAAAATGTCATTGTATATGATAAGTTCATGCATAAATTTCAACAGATTTAAAGACATATGACGAGTCTAAATGAAACCTAAAGGAGTCAAACATAATAATAAGCCCTGCAGTGACAGAAATGTTTGTCATTATTTCAGTTGTCGGTATTTGCAGCTCTTTCACTGGAATCAAATGAAATTATACCGGAACATTTGGTGCACTTAGATTATAGAACAGTGACCTGCACTCCTGCTGAGAAAAAATATTTCATGTAAGCAGATTATAGTGGATTCTGCTAGGTGTTTGAATCCCTTTTAAACAGATTGTCTTTAGTACTCCTACAAACAATAACATTCCTTCTTCAACAGTGTGAAACAATTGCATACATTTTGTGAAAATGAAAGGAAAAATCTGTTCTTTATAGAGTTCTGTCTTTTCTCATGTTTTAGGAGCTGGCAGTGGATACACTGATTTTTAATCTAGGAAAAACATTGCAAGAATGCAACAAGATTTATAATAGCTTTTATTGTTTTCATATTATGACTTTCTTTATGTTATGGCTGAAAATCTCCAGTCAGAGTAAGTAATAACACAGTAATAGCAATGCTCTTAGTAATATTTTTTTTCCCATTTTTAAATTCAAAAATTGAAAGCCGTAAATCCTATTGAAGTGCTTTTTATAAAACAGAATTAAATTCTGAGTAAGGGTTTGCCTCTTGCCTTAACACCACTGACACATAAGCTTAATGTATCTGCTGGCCTATTTTTGAAGAGTCTCTAAGGGTAAGACACTGACGTGACAGAAGAGGTAAATGACTATTGTGTTTACTGGAAGAATGACTTCTCCTTCAGAACAAGAGAATGGCAAAGCAGGAGAGCCCCATCAGGCAGTAAGATAACTAACCTCAGATTTAAACCAGAGACGCACAGCAAGCGAAGACATCACACAAGATACATTAAATTTTAATTAATGTTTTATGCTTGAATTCAGGAATTGTTTATGTAGTCCTTAAGAGGAACGTTTTCTTTCTGGATATAATCAAAAGTCAGCATGTATTTCTGGGAGGGATTTTACCTTATTAAATACTAAACCTGCATTCTGTACCCTTTGAAGTGCTGTCCTATTTTTATGTGAATAACCAGAGACTGCTGCATAGCTTTGGTGAGCGTGGCCCAAATCCTGGGATCTGCAGGCTGACATGTGCTGTAAATTACCACATGCATGCAGAGAAGGAGAATACAGCTTGCCCTTTTTCACCTCAAATTCTTGTGTCCACCTTGTACACAAATAATTTGTCAGTGGGAGGGAAAGTGTCACTTATCTGCTTCAAATTTGTGGTGGGCCAATGGGAACTGAACCACAGGACTGGGAGATTTGAGCCTTGATTTGTGACAGCAGTAGGAAAAACGAGGAGGAGCATTAACCTCCACTGTTAGCATCCATTTTGCGTGGGGGTCCTTGTGGGTCTAGTGGAGCTCAGTAGAGTGAGGTGCAAAATACCAGTTCCACACCAGAGCATCTGGTCTGTTCTCTCTTAAAATGACTTGCATCGCTAACAGATGCACTGGCAGCTAACATGTTTGGTTATGCTGAGTAGCAGAGTTTAATTTATATTCAAAACTTAATATGTTCAGCAAAATACATTACACTTCTTATTGTTTTGAACATCCTAACGTTACTTAATCTATCTAAGCAATATCCTGTTATTAATTGTTTTATTTTTATCCACTGGCTGTCATTTTCATTGATTTACTTGTGAAAAGGTGATGTTCTGATTAAAAGGCTTTACTGCATTTACAAGCAGTGCAGGGTTCTCTTTACTTCCAGTGGGGCACTATTTAATTATGTTAAAATGCAATTGCCCTAAATAGTGCTTTGTAAAGTACTATTTCTCCCTTCAGACCTTGTTTCCTTAAATGCTGACAGATTTTGTGTTCTTAACTCCCTACATCAAACTGCAGACAACGTCCTGGTTCCAACTCATGAAAAAAAGGTATTGATAAATAAATAGTACTTGTTTAAAGAGAACATTAAAATCCTTCTGCTAACTTTTGCCTTTGTCAGCCTGCTTACATCATATGGAATTTACCATTTTTCTCCTGTTGTTATTTTTGTTTTGTTTTTTTTTTTAAAAGACAGATATGTACTGTAGCACTGGAGACTTTGTAAGAAGCTTTTCCTGATGCAAAGGTTTGTAATTTTCCTGATTACAGGAAATCTTCCTGTAATTCTTCCTGATCACAGGAAGAATGCACAATTGCATTCAACACGGCAGTGTCAGACCATTAAAAAAATATCCCAGAGTTGGAATATCTTTCAGTAGCTGATGGGCTGCAGCGTGCAATGGGCACAGATCCTTACCTGTATGGTCAAAATTACTGGATCATAGAGAAATTAAGTTGAATGATGTGTTGGCTTTTACAGAAGTCTGTAGCACTTTCTCGCTGAGTTTACAAGGACAGATTTTTTTTTTTGTCCATAATAGTTTATAATCAGAATTCATAACTATGTACACCAAAAGTGTTGTAACCTCATTGTGCCTTTTAAGGTAATCACTGTTCTTTATAGAAGTTGAGGCCAAAGACAGTATTCTGACCATTTGCTCTGATGTCCTGAGTAAAATATCTCACAAACTGTAATTCATTCTACTTTATGGCAGAAGGATGGCCCAGACCTATACAAGTAAATTCATAGTCCATAGACCCTGATAATATCCTAAACAGAAGGTGGTGACCTCATCGAGTGTAAGTAATTGCAGATAAGAAAAGCAAAATAAACATCATACAAATACATTTTTTGTGAGTTAGCAGCTTTGTGTCATTGGCTTCTGACTGCCTAAGTCAGGAATTAGCCCATATTATTATTATTATTATTATTTCTTATTTTTATTTTAATGAATATTTGAAATGAAGATATACATATGGTAACATTTGAATTAGTACAGCTTCTGTTGTCTAAATGCAAATATTTATCCCATGCCTTCCCACCAAAAAAAAGAATAGAACATTTTCCATAGATTTCTTTTCCTGAAGTATTATCTAGCCCTTGGATATTATGAAGGGTTTGGAAGCAGTGTGCTAGATGAGCTCCCTATTCCTTCCAATACTTTCCAAAAAAAAAAAAAAAAAAAAGGAAAGGTGTGAACTTACACAGTGCAGCCAGACTGTAGAAAGAATGCAGTATTCTTGCTGGGAATCTGATATCAGAATCCTTCACATCCAGCTAAGGTGTTGTTTTGTGAGTAACTCCAGCTACATCACTTGATATCTTCATTTGTCCCTTGCTACTCACATAGGTAAGAATCCCAGCCATCTCCAGCAGTGCCTTATCAGTGCATCAAGGCTCTGTTTTGCCAAAGTAACTGAAACTTCTTTGTTGTACTATACTGTATGTATAGTACATATAATACAAATAATAATGATAAAAATACTTAATGCCAGAGCAGCAGGCAAGTTTCTCTTGAGCCATACTGCTAAGGTAATAAAGTTTGCATTGATGTGTCAAATCAAGAAAAAGCATCTTCCTTGATCAAAGTGTTTGGGAGATCAAAGAGGGAGAAAGACTTTTTACCAGAGTGTGTAGTGACAGGACAAGGAGGAATGGCTTCAAACTGAAAGAGAGGAGGTTTAAAGTGGGTATTAGGAAAAAGAATCCTTGCTATAAGGGCAGTGAGGCCCTGGCACAGGTTGCCCAGAGAGGTTGTGGAAGCCCCATCCCCAGAAGTGTCCAAGGCCAGGTTGGATGGGACTTTGAGAAACCTGGTCTAGTGGAAGATGTCCCTGCCAATGGCATGGGGGTTGGAGTGAGGTGATCTTTAAGGTCCCTTCCAACCCAAACCATTCTATGAAAAGCAGGACTACAGAAATGTTCTGTAGTGTTATTATCGTAGAAAAATATTCCCACATTTGTGAAAAGTTGCAGTGATGAGGTCACGCTTCTGAAAAGGAAAGACAAATAAACAAAACCCTTCAAATATGATTGAACCCTTCAATAAATTCCACCACCCACCCCACCCCCCTAGTATAAAAAATGAACATGGAGAGGTTAATCCCTTTGTAGCAATAGTGACAGTAAAATCCACTGCTACACTGAAATGGCAATTGCAAAGGAGTTAAGCCTTGTGGATTAGAATAGTGCAAATTATGTTTTCAGGGTTTTTTTCAGTGAACTGACTAGATGCACTCAAGTATATTATAATAAACAAGCAAGACAAAACCTTACCATCTGTCTATAAAAGCAGAATTTAACCGTAGAGTTTTACATGGAATTTAAAATTAAGCATTTACAATTTATCATAAAAGCTTTATGTTTGACTGACTTAATTATTGCCATATTTTGGGTTAGGATTTTCACTGTAAACAACTTTCTTGTGACATTTCTGTTGCCTCAAATAATCTGATGGGGAAAAAAAATCATGACCTACTTCTGTCTAATATTGTGTCTGTGTTTCAGTCCATTGTCAAATAAATGAAATTTACAGTCTTGAATGAAAAAGTGACATCTTTTCCTATGCAGTCACAACATTTTATGTTCTGGATCTTCATATTCTTACTGCAATACTCACTTGGATAACATTCCAAATGAATTCATTCAGTAGTTCCTTTTTCTTAATCCACTCTCAGCACTTTTAGACTTAAAGTCATGGACTTGTCTGTTATTCAGGAACTTAGTGCTGCACTTGAGTGTGATGAAAATATACTGGTGGTGAGATCTTAACTTGGCTAAAGTTGTAACATCAAACTGCCATCTTGTAGCTTTTGTAGCATTGGTGTATTTTGATTCTGAGATCTAAAAATGCAAGAAAATATACATTAAATTTTCCTCATTTCATTCAAAGATTTGGAAGTGTGGAGTATTTTGTGAGTCAGTAAAAAATAGTATGTTCTGTTCTAGTCCTCTGGTTCAAAGATTTAAGAAAATAGCAAGTTCTGGACATATTCCAATCAGGGACTGATAAATCTTTGCTTAATTGAACGTCAACCATATGGTGCAGTTCAAAGGTCTAAGCAAAAATGTGCTGCAGCTGCTTAATTTTTAAGCTTTACATTAGTGTGCTTGCTATGGGAAGAACAGTATTTCTTTTCCTGCCACTTCTGTTCATGTGTCAGCCTGGCACTTCTCAGAAAAAAATAGTCCTAATACATTAAAAAAAATAGCAGCAAGCTTCTCCAAATCATGTGCACTTTGAGGTAAATTGTGAGGTTTAACATATATACATACGGTAATGATACTCTCCAAAGTACACCAAGTTGTAATCATAATGATTTAAATAGTTATATTACCTGGAATATTTTGTTTTTCTCAGAATGTCATACTTACCTTTGTGGAAATAATGTTACAACTTCACGTGAAAGCAATAGCTTGATGCCTGAATAGCATTCATTATTCATAAGAATATTATGTGGAAATGATGTAATATATTTTAGTGCTTTACTGAAGTTATTTAGGCACCTTTGATAATAGTGTGTTAAAGTACCCCAATTAGTCATCAAAACTAAGCTAAGTAACATTTATTCTTTTTTTTCTTTCTTTTTTTTTTCATGCTACATGAATCTTTTTAAAAGGAAATTAATTCCACTCATTCTCACTGAGATGCATTAATTTAGGATTAAGTGTGCTGTTCAAATTTGACAAGAGTGAACTTTTCAGAATTTAAAGTCCTTTTCCCATTTCGTGGTAAAATCCAGGTACAAATATCCACCTCTGGAATCATGCTTTAAAAATCTGTATTTATGATCTGTACAACACATTGAGACTTCATTAAAAATGGGAGGTGGTGCTTTGTACAAGACACTAGATAGTGGAGAACAGCTCCTACAGGTTGCAAGTGCCTGATGCTGTCAGTGCACCAATAGGCAAAATCTCATTATGGAAATCAGGATGTCTTCCTGTGTAGTACCTGGGTGCTGTTGTTATGTCCATACTTTCAGCCTGTCAACATGTCAATCCAAGTTTCATAATACACTGTTTGGTACTTTGCTTCAGGGATCAGAAAGTGGGTCTCTATTATGAACAAAGTTTGGAAAATGGAGTGTAAATGAAGTCTCAAAAGTTACCTTGTAAAACAAGTGGTGTAGTAAACCACAGAACTAAGGCTTGCACCCATCAAACACAAATAGCAGTGCTGTTGACATGGCAAAAATTCTGTGTCCTGTGAACTGTACTATAGAATACTGTAGAATAGAATATAGAACTGTACTATAGAATAGGGAAGACAGACGACATTTCAGTTTTTGTACGAAGCAAAGCCACAAATGTCGAAGAGTGTGCTGCCCACCTCAGCTTAGTAATGTTGCTATAAAAACAAACCCACATTCGTCACTGAGAGAAACACACGCACGTGGTTTCCATTCTGCTGGCATAATTACCATGTAGTAGTTTGGATTCCTGCTCTGAAATCACATACCAGCCCAAAATCATGCATGGGACTTAAATGATGCCTTTTACGATGATGTGAGCTTAGCTGAAACCTGACAGGTATTTCTGATTCAACTATACCAGGATAAGGGAGACTTAAAAACTCAAACTGCACTCCAGATATCCTTGCAGCGAGTCATCTGCTTATCAAAATATCTAAAACTGTAAACACTTGTAGAGATTTTGTTTTCTCCATGCTTTAGTTTTTAGAGAGTTTGTGCAGCCATACTCTGCACCGACCTTATTCTACCTATTTTTTTTGTATACTTGAGTTTTTAATGTTTCTCAAGAATTCCTGTCCCTGGCTGTGCTCTTACAAAGCACCTGCAGGGCTTCAGGTTTAGTTTCCAGTACACATATTACATGACCAAAAGTGACTGCATATTAAGCAGTGTATACCACCACTCCTCTTTTCTGCAGGTGACACAGGTAGACAAGGCCTGGGTTCAAGGCCAGCAGTTAACTGTACTATCACTTGGAAGTTCTTATTTGGGCCTTACTTCCTACACTCACTACTGTGTTTTTATTTACTCTGTGAACGCAAATATTTGTTTGTTGTTCTTTGTCAGTGGGAAGATTTCAAATATTGTTACTTCCTCTAATGTTCTTCGCTATTACCGTTACTAACAATTCTTTTCTGTGTGTCATAACACTCTCCTCCTGAGTCACTTGTGAATTTTGAATGTGATTTCACGTGATGGTTTTCCTTGTTGATGTTTGGCTTAAATTGAGGCGAATGTTTAAATTCATCCTTCTTCAGCTAACCAGTTAAGTTTGTGTTTGAATTTAGGTGCATGCTTAATGTACAAGCATTTTCATAGAATCATAGGATGGCCTGGGTTGGAATGGACCTTAAAGATCATCTAGTTCCAGGCTGCCTGCCATGGACAGGGACATCTTTCAATAGACCAGGTTGCTCAGATTTTGTGGCATGTTAATATTCCTCATCGTGGCTTCAGTTTGGAGCCCTTATTTTCATGTGCTGTTCAGCTGAGGTCCCCATTCTCAGTCATGCTGGTTGCTACACCACCACATCACTAGGGCTGGGTATTCAGAGTCTATAAACCTCAAAAATCTAATTTTTTGTTTGCTTAATTTTTTTTTTCTAATGTGAGCAACAGATATTGGAAATCTGAGTAAGAATTTTGAGTTTTGTAAAACCTTTTGTATTATAAGGCAGAAGAACATGTTAAAAAAAAATTATTTGTGTAATATTTTTTTGTAAATTTTCTGAGAGAAAACTGCACCTACAGGACTCTTTCTACTCCTCAGGTTGTTTTTGAGTGTTTGATTGATGGAAAAAATGTATTGTCTCATGCAGTAGAGCTGCCCGCTGAGCTACTGTTGAATGAATATTCATTAGGAATGGATACACTGCAACATTTCAAGGTGGTCAGCTTACACTTCATTAAATAAATACAATAAATTAGATTTATATTCTTATGGAATGAATGATGCCATTATCACAAACTAGTGATTTACCACAAGTTCACATCATTTGTATATTATGCACTCACTGAATGAATATCTTCTCTCTATAGAATTGGAAAAAGAGTTTGGGAAGATAAAGCCCTATTAATTTTCACCATTCTGAATTGAATTCTTAGCCAAAATAATAGTCTCAGCATCTGTACTTTAGATGACTCTGTGGATTCTTAAATATAAACTTACAGTCCTTTCACAAATGGAAGAGGATAAAGTGTGTAAGAAAGCTATTGTGGATGGAAATCATGTCAAGTATCTATTTTGAATGGGACTTTAAGAAGGTTTAGCTGGATTAGGCGCAGGCAAAAAGCCTCTTTGTTGATTCTCCAGGCTTTCAAAGTGGCTTTATTTTCCTGGCATTAATGTTTATTTGTCCTGTGCAGGATAAACGTGGCTTGAGTATTTGACAGTTCTCTCTCAGTTCCTGATAAGTTGAATTTCCATTGCTGATCATGGCTGTTAGTGAAATGTATATTCATGTTAACCTGTTGGATAAAGACCAGTGAAGCACAAGTGTCTCCTGAAGAGAAGTCTCCATTTACAGTGAGAAGTAAATTATTTCTGCCTGAGCTGCAGGGGCATTTTCAAGCTCTGCTAATTCCATATTCAATCCTACGTGAGATGCAGAAGGAATTAATGTCACTAGGGTAACCTGCTGCCTAGTTGCCAGAGAAGTTACTGCTTTCTTCAAATCGTTTAAAGAAAATTAATTGGTAGTATGGCTTGCTCACTTGTCTGCTCCATTTGCTTACTAAACGCACTTACATGGTAATTGTTGCTGTTGTGGCGAGTGATAAGATTCCTAAAGAGATAATTTGAAGATTTTTGTTAAATTATTGGCTAAATGACTAACATGAGAGGGGTACCAGACAAATATTCTGAGATGTGAATCCTAGTGATATTAGTGATGTGGCAGTTCTGTGCCACCTGCTTGAGCCTTTTCAGCTGTCCTTTCACTGGGTAAAACCAAGAAGCGCTGCACTACTGTCAGTACAGATCTTTAAATTCTCCAGGGTTCTGATACAGATTTGGGATCCTTCTTTCAGCCTTACTAATGTGTCTTGATGCCTTCACAATCTTTATGTCATTTGTCTCATGATGTTGGACTGTTTCCCCCTGTTTTCCATTTACTTGCTTCAGCAAGAATATTTCAAAAGAACAATGCATTCATTTTATTTATTTTCATCAGTTATGGAAGCTTCCTGATTTTCCAGGAGCATGACCCATGAGCCTAGTGCAGTCTTTCTGTGGAGATCAGACTGACACATTTATAAGTCAAGTAGCAAGACTGTGAAAATGTGTTTTACAAATGACTTTTCAGCATTATTTTGGATGCAGTGTGGATGGGTCTAATCCTATATTACTTGCCTAAGGATACAGTTCTAAAATTCAATCTGTCCAAGCACCAACAGAAACTCACAATTACTTTTATGATCATAACTTCAATTCTGTGGTGTTAATGCACATTTCAGTAACTGTCTAAAAGCATTAGGAACTGCACCAGATTTCATTTCTGTACTCAAGATCTATTTCAATAATGTAATAAATTTTTATTGGTAGGAGATTGCTTTAGTATTGACAATTAATAGACTTCTCATTCATGGTTTAAATGTTTCTAAATCAAAGCTTGGCCATGTGAGTTTTATGTATTAATATTCCTCTAAGTATGTATTAATATTCCTCTAAGCTCAGGTAAGTGCTCAAAGATATCCTTGGAAGTTTTGCCAGACTGGGGGCTGCAGATCTGAGCTCTAACCAGATTAGCCCAGATGGCCTGGTGCGGGGGGTTTCTTCTCTGTGTTCCAAAGGAGTGGAGAGCTGCTGTGAAGCCCCTTGAATCTCTGGCTGGATAAATGCCTGCCCTGGCACCAATAGCACCAGATGGCAACAGCACCCCAGGGCCCTCGGACCAGCTGCAGGCGGCTGGAGCAGCAAACCCCAGCAATGCTTTCCCTCGCTGTGCTCTCTCCTCTCAGATTGCAGGGTTGTGCGGCCTCTCACGGGGTGGACAACTCCACAGTCGCGCAGGAACTCTATCACAAAAAAACCTCTAGCTGGGGAGCTGCAGATGGTTTTCACTCTCATTAAGTCTTTTGTGCAGCACAGAAGAGGTGGGACAGGTCAGAGAATATGTCCTGCGGATTTTGGCACCTACGGTGATTCTCTCAATTAATACTTTCACCTGCTGCACAGTAATCTGTCCAGAAGTCTTATGAAAGATTATGTTGCCATCTCATATGATTTTAGGGTTTTTATGTCTGGCTTATTAATGGTCATGACAAAGAAACTCCTATTTTGAGTATTCAGCTTGGCCCATTGTTTTGCAAAGAACTGATTTGCTGGGAAAATAAGAACTCTTCATACAATATAGGATGGTGTTCCTTGTCTTTTAACACTTCTACCTGTGGTATAGGGAAGTTACCCCCTCAAAGGGCACTGTTCTTCTTACTCTGCTACTGATCCCATGGTGCTAAATGATGACCTTCAGTAACAATTCATCAGGTCCTTCTTTGCTCTAAATGATAATGAAATACAAGAGAAAGGAGGTCAGAAATACTGGAATATTGCTTTATTTTCTTATTTATGGTTTGCAAAAAAAAATGTTTTGTTTTTCACTTTTTTGTGTCCTAAGTATTTGTGTGTGAAATAATTAAGACTGCCAGGCAAAATTTATATCTGTTTTTAATATTAATGTCTAATGATTTATATTGAGTATATGTCCTCTTTTGTTAAGCTGTCAATGTCCAAAGTCAAAGCAGCTGAAAATCCCTTTTATAGAGGGTACATCCTTACGTCACTATGTCACAGCTTCTTGTTATATGCAGAATTTTAAGAACATTAATTAGCAATTTTTGATGTCTATGTTTATGATAATAGATTTCTACAGTTCATAGCATTCTGCAGATTGTTTACTAAATAATTTTTGTAGATTACTGTTTGTTTGCTTGTTTGTTTGTTTCCTCCAGTGAAACACTGGTGCTTTTTAAACCAAGAACAAACCACTTCTTTGGAAATTTTTGTATTCTAGTACTACTGCAGCTGTTTTTAGATCATCTGCAGGTGAGAGTAATATAATTTTTCCAGCTTTCACCCATTTATAGCTTTGCCTCAAAGACATTGTAACTCAACTTTGAAAAGATATTTGTCAGTCTGGAAAGGTATTGCCATGTGCTGTGCACTGCCCATCTCTGTTACAGAGTGTTAGAGGAGGCAGGAGGAACACCCAACCAGGCAAAGCCAATTGGAGGTATGATGGATGAGTTTCTGTTTCTTCCGTATTCATATTTTGGCAAGGGAGAGATGAGATGGATGGGGCAGGGCAGGGGAGAGGAGGGTGGGGAGAACAGTAGAGCTGGAAGGAGAAGAAAAGGCATCTGTTTGCTCCAGAGAAGCAGGCTGGCTTTCTCAGTTTGAAGTCCATCTCAAACTACCTGCTGCCTCAGTGCATGGCTCTGAAAAGTTGGCCTCTTGCTTACTAGAATAGTGTCTGCTCATGTGTGAGCACCCACAGAGACAGAAGGAGCAATTCCTCTATGAAATGTGTTTATTTTCTAGTGTGCACCCAGCTCTATTCAGGTACAGCAGAGTTACATTTGGGGGAAACAGAAAAGAATCCTAAATCATACCAAAGAGACAGGAACTGTTAATAAAGGACTATGCATGTAGCATCATATATATATATATATATATATATACATGTAAAGTGAATATATCAGAAATGCATGCATAGGAATCGACAGGTTAGTAACTACTGCAAACATCAGTTTCTGAATTTCTATGAATACTTTGGATTTTACTACTGTGATCGCTGCCATTTATCGCTGGGGGAAGTTAAGAGTATCCATATGGATTAACATTTTTGCTTCATAGAAACAGGATTTTCTAGCATGGGCACAAGAACATTCTCAATACCTATTCTGAGGGAGAGAAATGTGAAAATCCAATGCATTGGATTTATGTAATTTTTTTTCATTTGACAGATGAGAAGTCTTAAAGAAAGTCTATACTCATGTCACACAGTCCAAGGGCTTTTACAGCTTGCAAATCCAGAGAATAATTCATTAGCTAATGGTTATCATCTCTCAGTTTCTCATTTTATCATCAAAAAAATGTCATGATAACCAAAAATAAAGCACAAATAATTATAAATGTTATGAAACTCTTGGCATTGCACATATGTTTTTTTTCTCTTTTCATCTTGTTTCAGAAAATAAAATAGGAGTTATATCGATGATGCCAAGTCAAGGTACAGCTGAAAAGAGAGATGTGTCTAAGAATGCCCAAATCACCACTAACCTATATATGATCATCCAAATCTGAGCCTTTAATGGAAATCCAAATATTTATTGCAATCTCACATCAGAGTACACTCTTGAACATAAGGAATGACGGAAAATTTGTATAAGACGAATCATTTGCACACTGATCATTTGCACACTGAGCATATTTAACCTAAGTACCAATGTGTCAATTTGTGTGCAATTCCCAGAAAAGAAACAAACCAAAGTTTTAAAGCTTCAGGTAGGTGGAAGAGTGTTAATGACTTTTATAGCTTGACCTACTTTGGAATACAGCCGCATACACTCGTATCTGGAGCAGTTTATCTAGAACTGTACAGAAGGGCTGAAGAGCAAATCCCCTCCTTCTATTGAAGCCCAAGACTAAAGTGCCATGGGCTTCAGTACAGAAAGGATTTCAAGACCAGAGCTTTAAGAACAATCTCTATTTACTTAGTATTTTAATATACATTATTTAATATATTTGCCATCTGGTTATTCTAAAGAAACAGTGTCTACAGAAACCCAGAGCTGCCCATACAGGGGTAGGTATCTATAATTTAGAAAAGAGATGTAGAATACAAAGTAGTTAGGACTGATGTGCTCTTTTCTTGTGGGAAGGTTTGGTCTTTATGTGACTCAGAAAACAAAGCATGAGGTGTTGTCTCATAATAATAACCAGGACCTAGATCATGTAAGAATAAGGTTGGGTACTGGAACAGGCTCCCCAGGGAAGTGGTCACAGCACCAAGCCTGACAGAGTTCAAGAAGCATTTGGATGATACTCTCAGGTACATGGTGTGACTCTTGGGGATGGTCCTGTGCAGGGCTAAGAGTTACACTCAATGATTCTTGTGGGTCCTTTCGACCTCAGCAGATTCTGTGATTCTGTGAAGTCTAATATGTCCATTTTTTTCTGTCAAATCATTGGCATTGTCGTGTTTTTGTTGGACTGTGATTCTGCAGTGTTTCACATCTCTGGTCCTCTGATAATTGCAGCGTTTTAAGTTTTCATTTAACTTAATTATTTTTTATAACCACGTTTTCCTATGAAAACATTCCTTGAAATCACTGCGACGGACAAAGCGCCAGAAAAAATTGCCGAAAAAGTAGGAAATGCAGAGTGATGGCACCTCACTGCTTTGAAGTAGACGGGTAATTGGCACCGCGGAGACGGCGGAGGCTGGCTCATGCTCACGCTGATGACACCGATAGCCGTCAGTGCAGATAACCGTGTGTGACTTGAAAAAAGGAGCCGGCGCTTCAAAGCACCGCTCCAGCCGCGCTGCCTCGACAATCGCGGCGACGATGTAGCAGCCGCAGGACCGTTCCCCGCGGTCCGGACTCACCCACGCCGGGGGTGCGGCTCTGGGTGCGGGCCGGGATCCCCCGCAGCGCCCTCAGCGGAGCCCGGGCGGCTGCGGAGCCGCGGCCTGAGCGGAATCCCCGCATCCTCCGCCGGCGGGGCGGCCGCGTCCCCAGCCTTGCGGGCGGCTTTGTTACCGCCGCCCGCCCCCGGCGCCGCCCAGGCCCGCGGGGCTGCGGCCTCGGGCCCGGCCCGGCCGCCCCCACAGTCCTCCCGACCCGGGGGCCGTGCCCGCGGGGGCGATGCGGGGGCGGGCGCTGGCGGAGGCGCGGGGGGCGCGGCCCCGCCGCTGAGACGGAGCGGGGGCGGAGGGCGGTGCGGGCGCCCCTGCGCGGGAGGCGCTCGCCCCGCCGTGGGCGCGGAGGGGCCGCCGGCACCGGCACCGGCGGGAGCCGCAAGGACGGGGTGAGTGCGGCCGCCGCCCGGCCCCGCAGCGGCAGCGGCACAGGCACAGCGCGGGAGCCGCCCTCGCCCGGGGCCGCCGCGGGCGCGGAGCCGCAGTGCGCGCTCGGCCAGGTGAGTGGGCCGGCCGGAGCCACCCGCGGGGATGGGGGACGTGGCGGAGCCCGGGGAGGGGGTCCCGGGACGGCTTATCCTGCGGGTACCGGGCCCGGCGGGGCCGGCGCGGGGCTCTCTGCGAGCGGCAGGTGCGGCCCCGGCCGCGGTGTCCCCGCTCCATCCCCCGCACCCGCCCCGTCATGAGGGAGGCTCGGGCACCGCGCTGCCGCGGAGACCCGCAGGGTTCCCCCCTTGGCTACGTTTAAATCGCTTTTGGGCCGTTTAATTATAACCGGTTTCCTGCCCGGAGAAGACGTTCGGCACTTTGTGTGCCGCGCTTGTTTCCTCCGCGCTTCCCCCCCCCCCCCGCCTCGCCGTGTCGTGTATTTATTTATTTATGTTTAAGCCTGTCCTCCACATTCTGTGTAGCACTGTCCGTGGTGGGGAAGAAAGATCGCTGCAGATTTCAAGCGTGTTGTTTTCAAAACAGTGAGGCTTAATGCGTGTTTCTATTCCTGTACGCAAAAAATACAGCACAATGACAGTGTGGGGTGAGGGAAAAATAGGTTTACATTCATGTTCTCGCCCTTCTGTGGATTGTTTGTTGATGTGGAGATCTGATTTTTTCTTAGTACATTTGAGTTTTTTTCTTTTAACCTTTTCAGTGCATATCATTACAAACCAGAGTATTTAAGAAAAATAAAATTCCTTTTTGGCCTGTATGATGCCAAAATAAAGGGAGTGTGGTATATGTAGATGGTAATAGTTACATAATTTATTCTCGCATATCTTGTTCCTGGATATGTATCAGGAGCATGGAGGGAATATTTATAACATTTTTTTTTCTTTTTTTTCTTCCCTTTTCTGGGATGCTGTATTAAGGAGTCTTTGCCCTAGACGATATTGCATTGGAATGTTTGTAAGAGATTCAGCCCTGAATCACTCCTGTACCCGAAATCCCATCGAGGCCTTACCTTGCTTTGCTTTTTCTGTGTTCAGGGCTGCCTCCTCTGTGCTCAGAAACTTCTTTTCTAGATTTTTTTTTTCCTTCTACCCTCAACAATTTTCTTACTTTTCTTAAAAAAGTAAGAAAGTAAGTGGAAGTGTTAGAATTATTTCAGTAGTAGTTATTCACAGCACTAAGGTACAGAAAGAAATTATGTCATAGCTGGATTAAAAACCTTCTTCCTATATGTAGGTGAGCTCTTTGCTCAGTTCTTGGACTTCTTTGGAGAAAGCTTCCTTATGAGATGATAGTGTATGGTTGCAGCATCGGGCCATAAGGCATGATTGTCGTTATTAGCATATGGAAGGAACAAGGCTAATGGTGCCTTTCAATCAGCACTGCCGTTCAGGCTCCAAAATTTCCAAAAATGTGGTCGTTGCTTTCATGTCATCTGAAGCTATCTCAGTGGACGGTAGGTGCCAGTCCACATGTGCATATCTGTCTTTCTGTTCTTACTTACATCACCTTAAACTGGGCTCTGAGCTCATGGGCTCCATGGAGCTCGTATGGTTGACTGGAGACTGCTTTTTAAAGTTATGCTTGGTAGTAGTTTAACTTGACAGAATTGAAGTTGAAAAGCTTCCCTTCCGTTCCTCTGTCTTTATAAACAGCCTTCTGGTGATGCCAGTGCAGACTTGTGGTTTGTTAGTACTATGGAAGTGGTTTGCTTTGAAGCATTTGCCAGGCTCTGCAAGGACCCTCTGCCTTCCTTAAAGACCTCGCTGTTTGTTTTTAGAGTCAGTTTACCTAATGTGCGTTTCTATTTGTTTTACACTTCCAATGCTTTTTCAAACCTGGTAGAATTAGAACTCACAGTGTTACACCTTTAAGAAGCTCTGTGATAGTACAGTGGCTGCCAGCCAGAAAACAATATACTGTTTTGTCAGATTTCCTGAGAAAAAATCGAATTAAGCAGGATGCTTAGGATATTGCATTTACTCCATTGGCTAATGAAACACCTGTTTGGGTAATGTTGCTAAATCATTGAAAATGAGATATAACTATTTTAAAATTTAGCAACATGTTCAAAACACCTTATTTGAGACTGTATCCAACAATGCTGCCTTTCGTAGTATGGAATGCTTTAGTAGCTGAACCTGATTTTGTTTGATCCTGCTGTCATCATGCATGGCATGGTCATAGCATTTGTCTTCATATCGTCTGTTATTGATCTTTGATTGTGTTTCCAGAGGGGGAGAGGCTGGAGTGAAGTTACCAGTAGGAAGGGTATTAATTTCATTGTCCAGCAGATGGAATTGAATGGAACCTTTTATGTAGAAGTTCTCTAACCTAAAGGGAAAGGAGAGGTACTCTTGGAACCTTGTGAGCCTGTTTTGGTGCTTTGAAGCTAATTGGTGGTATATGAGGTGTTCCTCCAATCATATCAGGGCCCTTTTCAAGATGAGAACGAGAATAACTATTATTTTTTATTTGAGTTTAGTATCTAAGTTCCATGTAATTTCCATTAATATTGAAGTAAAGTGCATGGTTTATATCAACAATGATACAGAGCCTCTGTAATGTTTTTCCCTGGCAGCTTATTTGAGATCAATTGGAATATCTGTGATATTGATGTAAAGGTTGAAAAATACCTGTTTCACTGGCAATAAGATAGGAAATAGTGATAAAGCTTTGTGTAGCATGGGCATGTGTTACAAGGGCACATCGTCATGGGGCAAGATGGCAAGTAGGATATGATGCTAAAAGACTGTAATACTTGTAGGAGAGCTTAAGTAAGGCTTTTTAATTTTTTTTCATACTTTTTACAGAAATGTAAACATCATTGCTTGTGTATTTCCCTAAAATTGGTTGCATACTTAGAGAAAGTAGCCCAGTAGTTGCACACTCTCTCCTGAGTATTTTCATACAACTTTGGGGTAGTTGTGTTAAAAGACTGCAGTAAGATTGTGAATTCTCCTTGGAAGTGCAAGCCCTGTACTGTTAGCTGGAGATGTAGTCCCTCACGTGACAAGTGTACATATTTCAGTCATCCCTTCCAACACCTAGGAATCCTGTTATTTGTTTTGATAATGTTGGTGTTAGGTTTCTGACTTCTGATGACGCGATTTATGAATTCAGCTTTGGAAGCAATGGGCTAGTCACATCTCTGTGTTTCCTGTGGAGAGCTGTTCTTTTTTCTCGTGATACCTGGTAGTACTGGGGAGAAAATGACAAGTGACTGGGGCTAAATCTGGTATGGATTTAGCCATTTGATTGTGCAACTATTTTGTGTTCTGTTGCATTTGCACAGTTTTGTGTCACAGCTGTATTTTTGTATGATTGGGGAGGATTAAGTATGCTGATACCAGTCTTGGTGAACAACAATACCTGTATTTCATAAGTTGTTTAGTAAATTTGCGCTGAAGTATGCAATTTTGAAAATAATATACAATAACTATGTTTGAAAGAAGGTTTTGAAAGAGGATCTTTTCTTTGAAGTGCAGTTATCAACACTTCTACATGGCACAATTGCAGCTTGTGTGTGCAAGAAGTAATAATTGAAATGAATTTGAAATTCAAGTGTGACTCCATCATTATTTGACCAAAATACCCAGTTAGTACAGTCAAACCAAACCTAATGGCTGAAATAGTGCAGTATTTGTCCTTTAGAACTAAGGAAGCACCCAAAAGTGGAGGATTGACGGGTCATGTGAGCTGTTTGCTTTCTGGGGGGATTAAGGAGTCATCGTGACATAATTAATAGTTTGGGGTTTTTTTTTTTCCTTGTATTAGCACAATGTTGAAAATAATGACTAGGATGTTGAAATAAAAAATAACTGTCCTATTGAGCTAGTGTTTGTTGATGCTGCATTATGAGGTCAGCAGACAAACTGGGAAGTTGTTCCATACAGTGTTTTGGTTCAGATTTCTCGAAGTGTGTGCCTCCAGTCATTTGTGAAGCTGTATATACACACACATAATTTGACTTGTGGAGTTTTAGTCATAAAAACTTTAATAGCATTGTCAATATCCTTATATGCCTTGTATTGACACTGGAGAAAGATATTAGGTAACAAAAATTAACATTTCCATAAGAAGCCCACCTAAATATTGCATGAAGAACAGTCAAATGTGTTTTGTTAAGTGCTGTGGTGGCCAGTATCCATTGGCTAGGATCCACTTGAAAAATCAGATTAAAAGTTTTTGTGCTTGACAAATCCAATGTCATTAGTTTAAAAGTTCCCTGAAGGCTGATATTGTAATTAGATGAGCCCAAAGCACGCAGCAGTAAATTTCGTTTTCTTCCAGGAATGACCAGCAGCATCTTTAAAAAAAAGAAAACAGTAAGTGATCCTTGTCAGATAGAGTAGCCACAGTAGGGAAAAAGAGTTTTCCAGGAATAAATGTGGCAGCTGAAACTGCAGCACCTGATGATGAGTGGAGTGGATCAGCCCCAGCCTGGTGGGAAGCCGTGAGGCCTGTAAGG